>NW_010421380.1:29414-37005 GCF_000710305.1 Buceros rhinoceros silvestris
TTTTGATGCTCTAATTACAGGATAGCATTGACTTTTTCAGTCTTATAATGTAGTCCAATTAGTTGTACTTAAGCACATCATCAGAAAATTTAAGGCCAAAGACTGGAGGGACTAGTTGTTTTAATTCCAGAAATGAAAGCCAAAGGGTTCTTTTGTGCTGAAACATCTAGCTGGCAGGTACGCCTTCTCATTTTCTTCTTTGTAAAACTTGGAATGAATTAATAGCACTTGCCTGTATTGCACACAGAGGGAATTGATTTCATATTACATTTGCAGTTTGTATAAAAGCATCGTGGTGGAGAATTGCAGACATCCAGGAAAGAATTAGAGGGTGTAGGGTTTTCAGGCTTTCCAGTGAGCCTCACTTGGCAGAGTAAGATCTCTGCCTTCATGTAGAACAGTTGCTTTGCTTCTTTAGACCAGGAAAGCAGTTGCTGCTAGAATAGAACAGTGAATTCATGTCCAGAAATTGATTAGCAACACTGCTTATTGTCATGGCTTTCTTCACAGGCTATATGTATAGCAAAATAGAAGCTTTTGGCAAGCTGTACTATGGAGCTGAGAAGCCGAGTGGTTGCCAGGGGAAAAGCCTAAACCCAGTTCTCATTAAAGGCTTACAAACAGGGCATCTTGTTAGGTTTTGCAGCAGTTGCAGAAGCTCAGGGATATTCCACAGCTGATAAATTAGTTGAATGTAGTAGCACATTTAACAGAATGACAAGTTTCTAGAGCACACAAAAGTAAACCCAAGTATTAAAAAAACCCAACTTTTCCACTGTAATACAGCAATTACGACTGTGTGATTTGTTCAGGAAACAGCAGAAAAACTGTGATGTTATTTATGAGAGAAGATCTTAAAATCTCTTCAAAGAGCACCACTACATAAATTATGTTTAAGGAGGTATTTTGGCAAACATTACAGTGCAGGTGTCAAGGGGTTTTTAATTGTAGCTTTTTTTTCCACGAGAAAACTTATTGATTGACAGACTGTAGGAAGTTTCAACTCTAATAATTTTATATATTGCAAAGTTAAGTGTCTAATCTGGAGTGTAAGGCCCCCTGCAACAGCCCTTAGTGCTGGCAAACAGATCTGTCATTCATTATTCATGGACTGCCAAGGCAATGACATCCTTCTCTGATTTGAACTAGGAGGAAGGATTGAAATTATATATAAAATGAGCAACTTTAGTAAATAAATGTCAAGGACAATGTGCGAGGGGAAGAATGGATTCCCCATGTGTGAAACTCCTGTATGTTGTATTGACTTGTCAGACTTTCAACAAAGATAGCAGACGAATTTAAATCTTTAAGTTGCATATGCACTAATGATCCCAAGACCAGAAATAGCCCCCAGAGGATTTTAATTGGAGCTTTGGGTTTGGCTTCAGCTGCCCTAGTGATTAATCTCATTGGTAAGTAGGCCGTGGCAATTGGGAAACATTAGCAGAGACCTTCTGAAATGATCAAAATTCAAAGACTTCTCTCTGAAGGGAGGGAGTAAAAGACTAAAAATTTATTCAGGTAGAGATGTCTGGGAAGAGGGAAGGCAGGCTTCTGAAATGGTTTTTTTCTGAAATATTCGTTCAATTTTATGTCTTTGCTGTACCTTCTGCATTTACATCAGCTTTTTCCTGATGCTGCTGTGCTCAATTTTCCATGTAAAGGGAGTTGCAGTGATGTGTAAGGAAGCATCCGCACAGTGTGCTGTGAAGTAAAGGAAAAACTCTGAGCAAACTTCCCTTCCCTGATGGTTGGGATGGTGAGGTCAGAATGGTACAGCCAGGTACTGCAGCCCAGGGTGGTAAAATAGAAGGGTGTAAGAAGGAGGTTTTAGCAATGGCAACATCTGAAAGGAAATAAAGTGCATTTAACTGACACTGGTTTTTCACATCTGATGCTGGGTTTTTTTTAAGACCAAGGATCTTGGATACTTGCTTAAATTACATTAAGGGGAAATATAATGATGATGTTCCCTATTGTGTTTTCAACAGCAGATTTTTTATAATAGGAGAACCTTTTCCATTTCTCATTGAGTTCTGTGACAATTTTCCTATGGCGTGCACTTGGATTTGACTTAGACACTTTGTTATTTAATATAGATTGGCACAACTGTGTTTTGCTATAAGAAGTCATTAAAATAAAACTGCTATTCATTTTCCATAGAAAGCAGCACTTGGAAAAAGTCCCAAGCACTTTTACTTTGATGACAGATTTGCTTAATATCTTTAACAGCCCAATCAATGGGTTTGTTTGTAATGTGACTGTAAAGAATACTTAATCTTCTAACCAGTCCTATGAATTATGATATATGGTGCTATTTGATAAACAGTGCAGTGTGAGGTAATGAGCCACAGAGGTATTGAGAAAGAAATAGTATTTTTTGCACACAAGATTTTATTTGGCTGACAGTTAACAAGGAGTTGGGATGTGAAAAGAGAGATTCCATTTCTGAATAACTGAGCAAAGTTAAAATATCACATTAAGGGGACTGTTGCAAAGAAATTATGCTGGGAAATGGTCTGATCTGCTCAAGATTATTTTAGTTTCTGGGTCCGAGATGTTTTTCAGTGGCTTTAAAAGAAGAAATTTTCTTCTTTCTAGACAGAGAAGATTGTTTCTGGGAGAGGTCTAATGTTGCACAGCTCTTTTTCTCTTCCCTGATTAGTAATACTCCCAAATGCAGGCTCACTCAGTTGAGGATTTTCATTGACCTTCAGGACTGATGAGTCAGCTCTGCATCACTGCAGTCTCCCATCGTGGAGCATGTTGGCTGCCAGTTTCTCTGCAGTATCGGGGCAATGCACTGTGCTGCTGAAAACTAAGGCTCCAGATCCATGGATCAGTTCTGCAGTGTATCGTAGAGTTGCCTGTGCCATTTTCACTGCATTTAAGATTTAGGGGTAGGAGACATATTAATGTGAGACAACAAAAGGACTACTGCCTAAAAATATAGGGCCGACTGTAGTACATACGTCATTAACTTACAAACTTGTTGATAACAGCTTTTCAAGGTTATTACTTGTAATGGAGATACATAAGACAACTGCTTACAGAGAATCTCACATTTATCTACCTGCCTGCCTCAGGTTTATGAAATACTGTCCCGGTTTGAGTTAGAACAGGACTTATTCTGTTCAGAGATTTTACTTTCCAGCTCAGTCTCTTCTAACTAACGGCACTCTCTGAAGTTAACGGGATATTTTTGCAGACAGTGTCTGCTTCTAGAGGTGACAACACTGGATGTTTACAGTTACTAACAGGGGCTGGTCTGCAGAAAAACTCCTGCTTACACTTGTTTCTGTGAATACCAAGGTCACTGCTGAATCTTATGCACCACATTGGGGTTGCAGAGAGTGAGAGATTGCATCTGTGGGGAGGAGCGGGCAGGACAGATGACCCTACACTGACCAATGAGGTGTTCCATCCTGTAGGCATCATATTTAGTAAAAGCTGAGGGATCACAAGGGTCAAGCTCTCTTCTATGGCTGGTGTCTGAGGAGGACTCTGCCTTCAATCCCAATCTGTGCATTCCTGAATCCTGTTCCAGAATCCAGATGCTGAGTCCAGTCTGGGCCTTCCCCAGAGTCTGTCCAGAGCATTAGTAGTGACGGTGACGTAATTGCCAGCGGAGGGTGTTGGGTTTTGTATTGATGTTGTATAGATTTAATTTTATTCTTGTTATTCTCATTAAAGCAGTTTTAGTTTTCCTTTTCCAATCCATAAATCTCTCTTCCTTATTCCTTTTCTCCTTCTCTTTGGGGAAGGGCAGGGCGGAAGGTAATAGAGAGAGATCTGTCATTCGTCTAGTGGCTGGGCCAGCCCCCCAACCTGGCAAAAAAAAAAAAAAGGGCAGGGCGGAAGGTAATAGAGAGAGATCTGTCATTCGTCTAGTGGCTGGCCCAGCCCTAAGCCTTGGCAAATACAAAAACCAAGAAAGGAAAAGATTTAATTTCTTTGCTTTTGCCTAGAAAGTCCCAGACAAATCTCTCTTTAATTTCAGTGAGTGTTAGTTTCTTTTTCCTGTTGCCATTTGTAGCTAGAGTTTCAAGGTCTGCAGTTACAACATTATTATGTTAAACAATACAGGTATCTTAATAGCCAGGTAAGTGGCTTATGGAAGAATTTTAGCTCTGGGAAGCAGTTAAAGGTGACTTAGGGGGGCCATCTGAAAAAATAATCCATTATGCATAGGTTTTTTTAAGTATTCAGCATTTTCTAACACACAACATAGAGATGTACCTTGCAGATCCAAAAAGGTTGTGTAGCAGCAGCACTCTGGCTGGCTTCTAAAGATTCAGGTTTCTGTTCTTCTGTATGACCTTGTTAATTGTTTCCTTGTTTGTATTTTATGGGCTTAAAATCCTTTCACACCAACCAGATGTGTTCCGAAGATAAGATTCATTGCAAAAGCAGTTGTTTAGAGACCACAGTGTCTCTGGAGTTTTAATCTACAGAACCAATATGTGGAAATATTCCTAAATAAGCTTAAAATACGCATTTCAGGAAGCCACTCTGGACTGTGGGTGTTCTGGAGGAGGATCCTAAGTTTTGTTTATATGGAACATTAATAAGTGCTACGTATTGCCTTGAAAATAATGGAAAAGACTCGATGATTTATATAAAAAGGCTCTAAGGGCAAAACAATTGCAGAATAAGACACAAAGGTACATATGAAGATTTCTAGGTTGACGAGTACAGCAGTCTTCTCACTGTTTCTGAAACAAGGTCTTCCAAACTTGTTGGAAGGGTGATTCCTGAAAGAAATAGTGACTACAGGTAAATGAGTTTTGATGAAAGCCCATGTCACTTGGGAGGGGATTGGGTGTTGGCTTTTCAAATCCATAGTGACTACAGCCGTGCTATTGAACAAGGCAGTTCTCATGACTAGGGACATTGCATGGCCCTCTGGTAAACAGCCATTACTCTTCTCTCTCTTTCTGTTCATATATTAATATTAAACCCCTCTCTCTCTAAACACTCCTCTTTTTTTGCCTTTCTATAATTACAGGACGTTGTTTCTTGGAGCAGGATCATAAAGATGTGTTCACCTGCAAAGAATAATTCCAGCTGTGCCAGTTCAGATTTATGTCCTTTGTTTGCCATCCTCTCACTGAAATTACAGTGCTGCTGGATAGTGGCAGACAAGGCTTCTGGGATTTGAGCCTTCTCCACTATGTGGGTTGTAAATGACACAGGTTGAAAAAGAACAGAAATGGTGGAGTTCTGACAACAGCAACAAGTAGGCATCAAATGAGAAAGAAAAGACTGCTGCTGCTACGTCTACAACAACTGATTAGGATATTGGGTAGTTACCCCAGAAACAGGAAATCCTAGGTATTGGGAATAATTGGCCACATAAGATGAATAAGGAATGTTTGGTTTCCTAATGAAGGAAGATTTCCAATACAGTCAGTCACTTCAAGAAAAGGCCTGTCTTTTTCCTTTTGGTAGCGGGTTTTAATGCTTGATAGCAGTAACTTGCAGCTGAACTCATTGAACAGGTTGGTGCTGTTGACTGACTCCTGGGTTTATTTGTTTTTCTTAAGCAAAGCCAAGCGTGAACCCGTTGATCAGGAGCATTGAATTCCACTATTGTTGCAAGTTCAGTATATAAACAGTAGGTGTATTTTTGTTCTCTCTGACTCTGATTTTATTGAGGTTTTCAGCAGTCTGGTTTTAAATTTCACTCCTGCCCAAATCGTCAGTGAAATCAATAATAAAATCCCTAGGGTACTTTGTTCTGGTTTTGTGCCATATCCCCTTTTTGAGAGATTAATCTATTTCAATAGGATTAAAAATATAATATATAAACTTTTATTGTTATTGTGATTTAGACAGATTTTCTTTAACTTTTTTTTCAGAGTATTTTTTGCAGTATTGCTTTGTTCAGAAGGTATTCTTAATGCTTTAGCAGTACTTCATAGAGCCCTGAAATTGTAAACTGTCAATAATTACATGAAAAATACTGTTTCAGAAGGTGAGGAATAGCAGTTGAGTGTAATAATTTGCCCGTGACAGTAACAGATGGGAGTGAAAGGCCAGCAGTTTGCTTCCAGTTGGTAAATGGCTGTATTTTGACAGCAAATTAGATATCACACAAAGTTGGCAAATAGCGCAAGAAATCAACATTCAGAGTGAAAAGTTGAGATATAATTAATCTATTGATCATCAGGGAGTATGAAAACATGATTTAATGCCTTGAACTTTCTTCACGAGATTTCAGTGGGAATGGGTCACAGAGCGGTGCAGTCCCCTGCAGTCACTTGTAGTTCATGTAGCATCTCCTTCCGCAGCTCAGTTCATAAGTCTGCCAGTATGAAAGATAAATGTTTGAGGCAGAAAATACTAATCCAGCTGTGAAAATTAGTGCAAACAGGTCAGCTTGCTGTTTGAGAGTCCTGAGCAAGGATTGGTGGACTGGGTTCATGTACTGGAGGCTGAACCTTGCTGTTACTGTTCAGGATACATCATCATCTTCTGTCTAGCCTTCCACTTTCAGGTCTCTGTTATTACCTGGAAGTGTAAACCCACATGATGTCTGACAGGTGAGGACTTAACAAGAACTAAACTTAAATCGTATGCAACTAGATTTATTTCATTAAATAATAATGAGCTTAAAAATCCTAAAATACAGTAGTATGCTGGAGGACATTGCCTCTCAGGACTGTCAGTTAATGAACTGTTGCAAGTCACATGTGAGTAGGAAAGACATTTAACTATCACCACACTGCAGCAGAACCATGTGAAACTTGAATATCAATTCCATTTATTCAGGGAGAGGGAGAAGGTAAAACAGGGGTTTATGCTTCCTGCAGGGTCGCAGCAGAATTCAGTATTGGAGCAGATCAGATGCAAGAAAGATTAACCTAAGTTTGCAGAGACAACACATAATTCTCTATAAAAAGCACTTAACATTAGCTGTGAATCTGAACTAACCATTGCTTTCAGAGCAAGCAGGTTTAAATAGCTACAAGGAAAACAGCCACACTTTGCAGTCAGTGTCACACTCCCAAATCTTTGTCACCATCAGAGGGCTCAGCAATGTTAGTAGAGCTGACTTTTTGTTCACAGCTGTCACTCCAACTCAGCATCCCAGCAGGTATGGATTTTATTTGCACCTAGAAATGTGTAAAGTACTCCAACATTTGGACAGATATAAGAGTCCTTGCTGGAAAAAAACACTATTCTTTCCTTGCGCACAGTTTAAATTTAAGAAGTTGTTGAGCTGAATTGAGCCCTGGAGGCAGTGAATCAATCTTCTCTGACGTAAATGGAGTTATGTGTGTGTTATGCACTCCCCATCATGTCAGCTGGTTACAAGACTGACTGATTAGCCTCTGCAGCCCCCAGCATCAACTGCAGGGCTTTCAGAATGTGCCTGGAAGGAGCTTTTTGAAGTTCTGCTCTCATAGTGCAGTGCCTGGACTTTACACAGCCATTTCTCCATCAAGTCTGCAGATTATTTTCTTCTTACTTGCAGATACGGAAGTCCAGATTTTTACAACATCCGAATTTGCTTTGTCAACTGTAAAACCTTACTTAATTCTGTACACGCACTTATTTCTCCAGTTTGCAGTTTAGCTCAGCAGGA
>NW_010421380.1:37079-48814 GCF_000710305.1 Buceros rhinoceros silvestris
GCAGGAAATGTAATGTGCTCTGGCGGCCCTGTCTGTAACAGAGAAGGCAAAGGAGTTGGAGTGCTCTATATAATTTACACAAGATTTCTTCAGATAATTAATAATCTGCTCTAAAAGGGGATCTTGATCCTTTCTGCTTGGTCTGGAATTGGTTTTGCAATGTAGTGCCTCCATGTTGATAGTGGGGAGGTTTGGGAACCGGCCACAATTACAGCATTATTTGACAGTTTATGCCTATTGACCTTTGTGTTGAAAAGAAGGAAAAGTAGATTTATTCAGTTAGTGTAAGAAATAGCAACCATCAGATGACTGGTCATCCAGAACTCTGAATACTCTGTTGGTAACACAGAACAATCATGCTGAACATACGGTTAACACATCTTATTTGAAGGACAAATTTGAAGTCCCCACTAGAAAAAGAAAGTGAAACAATGAGCGGTTTGAAGTTATTTAAATGTATGGTTTATTGCATTACCATTGGCTAGGCAAAAAGCTCCTTCCTCCCCTCTCCCCAAAGGAATTTATTGCTTTAAATAAATTGTGTACAAGGGAATATGATAACCTTCTGATAACCTTGATCAGAAAAGGAATATCTGAAACAGAGGTAGTTGAGACAATTCTTCATGTTTTCCATCATAGTAACTGGCAAACCCCAATACTGTCTTTCAGAATCTTAGCAGCACAAAGACCGTGCTCCACCTAACCTCTTATTCAGTGCTGAAGACCTTTGTTGTATTCCTCAGGCTGTTTATTACTTCTGGTTTTGTTAAAGGCATTTTATCTTCTACCAAATTACTTAAAAGGGTGTCTGATTTGTCCATGCCTCCACCTTTAGTGTTTGGATGCATATAAATGGAGTGTAAAACACCTCCTTTCTTCCCCCACCTCACCCCTAAACCCCCTCTACGCTCACATCTGTTGAAATTCTTAGCTGGTTCAGTCATCCAGCTCTTACTTATCATGGGTGTAAAGGCAACAGAACAAATAGTTTTGAGATGCTACTGTGTGTGGGTATCAATAAACAGGGTGAGTGGGAATTAAAATACACCATGCCTTTCCTGCCATCTATACGCAGAAATATCAAGGGAAAAGGTTGCATGTTGCTGCACCTCAATTACAGCTTGTTCTCTTGGGAAAATGTCTTTTCCTCAGTGATTGTATTTTTCTGTTAAAGATTCCTTCTCTGAAGAAGTCTAGGAATGGCTGTTTTATGGTTAATTTTGGAGGGTTTTCCTCTCCTCAATGTCCAGAAATTCCTCCACAAGACAGGGGCAGCTAGGGTGTCCCTAGACTTTGAAGTTACTTGCCACGTAAGTTACTTGCTGAACGTTTCCAGCTGCAGAGAGTTCACTGCCCAGTCATGGCTTCTGGGAAGATTTGTTAGCAAGCTTTGCAGGCAGTGCCATCTGCGAATGCCATCCAGCACAGTGACTGGTGTAACATGGCAGTTCATGTCTTCGAACAGTGAAACTGTACTTTAAACTTCTTTACAATGGAAAAGAAAAGATGTTTGAAGTTGCCAAAGAGTTGTGTTTGAATGCCAGCTCAGTTGTCGGTTACCTTCTTCAGGGAAAAGGTGTTCTCCCTTCACCCCTTCTGCCAAGAATCATCACAGGAAAGATTTGCCTGCTTCCTCTATGTTCACCTTGTATGGGAATGGTACTGATGGGGAGCGAGTGAGTGCTAGTGTCCATCTGTGGGTGTGGGAAGGGCTAATGGAACCCCTCTGTTAAGTAGCTTATTGCCTACAACATGCACCCCCATGGGCTGGTGTTGCACAGGCACGCTCAGTAAGAAATGTGCTGGTAGCAGTCCTCAGTTAAACAAGATTTGAAGGAGGGCTTGCTTTCTTTCCCTTGCCATTCATTTACATTTTGTGTTTGCACAAATTTAACATAATCACTGTTATAAAAGTGGGTCCCGTGATCGTGCTGCTTGAAAAGATCAGCTGTGTAAGTTAAAATGTGTTCAGTCACTTCTCTAGGAAGTGTTACTGACACCATCCCCATTTCAGTAATCCTACTATAAATGCCATTGATATTTGGCTGAGTAGGGGAGTGATGGTAACCTATGGCCACAGGAACTGTTCGGGAGATGCATTTGGAAATCACCCGTTAAGCAATTGTCGCATGCTCTTCATTTCCCCTCTCTGCTCTGGTTCTGAATCAAACAGCTGCCAAGACTCCTTATTCACATCTGGGTTTAATTTGAAGCTTTACTTAATCAAGTAAAGGATGTGCAGATACTTCTATTTCTTCCAAACACTATGAATATTTATTTCTGAAAGTCTTTAGACAGGGCTTTGACTTGCTTTCCAGAAACTACAAGGAGGTAAAATCTATCCACTCAACCACTTCTGTACATCCTGGAAGTTTCTTGCTTTCTTCTTCTGACACACCACAGAAATGTTATGTTGGATATGTAGAGATGGGCTGCAAAAATCCAGTAGAGGTAATTTAAAACAACCCCAGATCTTCTACATGTGTCTCAGATTCTCCCACTCCATCTGTATTTTAGTAAGACACAGTCTCTTGTCAGTTTGTGAAATGCTGTTGCTGCCTTCTGCTCCCACACTGTCATAGTTCATTTCTGTTTGATGAAAGTGTTTCTATGGGAGACTTTCCTTCATTCCAGTGAACATCTTAGGGTGTCAATCTGGTCAGTAAGCCTATGTTGCTTGTACAAAATTGTAAATAGTTCTTAAAAAGATGTAATTTTTAATTTCTCAAGCAGTGACATGGGACCGTGTTACTGGTATTAGCAAATAGCTGCAAACTTCCCAAGTTTTACGGTATGGGAGCTCTTATGGTGACTCACGTCCTGCTGATGCTGGGTCCCCACCCTCTGTGATAAGCAGTAACGCATGTAGATACTGAGGGGTTGAAGAGGGAGGCAGTCACAGGTTCAGCTCTGAGTACATGGTGCTGACCTCTACACTTGCCTCTGGAAATCTGACTCAAGGTACATGAAACCATGCAACCACTGGAGCTGGGTGTCTGGCCCATAGCAGCACAGGGCATGTGAAGTTACTGGTCGTGACTCCCAAGGTCAATTCCCTCCCAAGCTACACAGATGCACAACTTGGAGCAGCTTCAGTGAAGTCCAAAGTGGGTGCTTGGAGTCAGATGGACACTATGCATCTTTGTCTAACTTGCCAAGTGGCTAAATATATTTCTTTTCTACCTGTATTTAATGTGTATTTAATGTCTAGTCACATATGAGTCTTAGTCTGGCCTGAAGCAAAGCGAGTGCTTAGTGTCACCAACTATCAAGCAAGAAATTTCTGTGTCAGCTAAAAGGTGATGATTTCTTTTGTTCCCTTAACAACAGCAAAGAGTAGATTAAATAAACTCCACCTAATCTCTTAATTTGAGGGAAATAGGCAAAATAACTGAAGAATCAGATCACAGAGCATCTTCTGAAGGAGTCTGTGGTAACAGAGCCATCTGAATGTGTTATTGAATGTAGCCTTGTATATGTATTCCTGTTAGACAATAAAGTAGATTATAAAAATAAATCAAATTTCAAAGCGTAATGCCAGAATTCTATGCTGCAGGGGGAGACCCGTCCTCCTCCCCTCTCAGAATATACTTCTTCTGTCAAGAAAGTTTAGAAAAAACTATGTATGTAAAGAAAAACAGGTTTCCTCAAATGAATTAGGTTATTATCCACAGTCTCTAGGTGTAAGGAGGAGGAAGAGGGCTGCAGGGGTGCAGGCGGGGTGAGGAGGATAAGGGCATCGCTGGTGCAGGCAGGGCTTGCTGCTTGGGGAGGCTGCTTGGGCAACAGCTGGGAGCAGCACCGGGCTGCCCTCCCCATCACAAGGCGGGGGGCAGTGTGGGAAAGGGCAGCTGCCCACCCTCTCAGGCGGCCCCTGCCCCAGCTGGTGCCCTCTGGAATGCAGAGCTCCTTTCAGCATCACCATTCTTGGCCTCGCTCTTTTACATGTCTTTACAACTGAGTTTTTCTAAGTTGGCAAATAGGTGGCTTGTTCTGTGTCTCTCGTACTTCCTTTAAAGCGCAATTAATTATTTTAATTGATTAATATTGCACTGAGCACTTTGCTTGGAAGCGTCAGCTCTTCTGTTTTTTTGGACTAATTACCAGCCTGGATTTCTGAATGACAATATGCTGCTAATTAATTTCACTGCGGTTCTCACAGAAAGAGACCCTGATAAGAACTTGCCGATTAACATAAGAAAAAAAATATGCCAAGAGTTCTGTTGTGTTTTTCTGGCATCCACTCCCAGTCAGATGAATATCACTGTTAAATACAGACAGACTAAGCATGAAAGCCAGTGGGCTGCAAGGCTGCTCCAGACTTACCCAGACGTTACTCATTCAGCAGCTAGCTGTTATTTACTCCTGTTCACTCTTGTTGCCTAAAATTGCTTGCCACAGTTTTTGGAAGCAGGAGGAAGATGAAGCAGAGCAGTGTAGCAAGTGTCTGACCATCTCCATGGGGAATTTCTCACGGTGTCTCAATGTTAATATTGGCAGAAG
This sequence comes from Buceros rhinoceros silvestris, assembly GCF_000710305.1. Lineage (NCBI taxonomy): Eukaryota > Metazoa > Chordata > Aves > Bucerotiformes > Bucerotidae > Buceros > Buceros rhinoceros. The sequence goes on from NW_010421380.1 coordinate 41,583, forward strand.
GTAGAAAGGGGAGTTTAGTCAGGATGGGTCCCAAGTTTCACCTGGCTCATCTGGTGTGGCTGGAGACCTGGGACCTGCATGGGGGGCTGCCTGCCTCAGGAGCGGGATGGTGCTGGTGGTGGTGGGCCATGGGGACGCCCCTGGGCTCCTCTATTTGTCTCACAAATTGTGCTTATTAGCTGTGGTGGGAAGCACTGATGCACAGCCCAAGTATTCACCTGGCTTTTTGCAGGGGAGTTTGTAGGCTCATCGGGTGTGGCTGGAGACCTGGGACCTGCATGGGGGGCTGCCTGCCTCAGGAGCGGGATGGTGCTGGTGGTGGTGGGCCATGGGGACGCCCCTGGGCTCCTCTATTTGTCTCACAAATTGTGCTTATTAGCTGTGGTGGGAAGCACTGATGCACAGCCCAAGTATTCACCTGGCTTTTTGCAGGGGAGTTTGTAGCCCTTGCTGACTTTCCTGCTGCTGTAGCTAAGCCGCTAATAGTTCATGGAAATGCTCATTTAAAAACCACCTGGGCATATTACAGGACGGTGTAATCTCAACTGCATCTATGGTGTAGATACCTCCACGAAAACACAGGGCCAGATGTTCAGCTGGTGACGGTTACTACCATCCCTGATCTGCACCAGCTCTCTAAGATCAAGGTGAGTTCCAGGGACTCCTCTGGCCAGGTTGAAGAGACAGGACCTGGTGCTGTTGCCAGTTTGTTTTCGTTACCTTGAATTTTCCAGAGCAGTGTTTCTGGCCCAGGGAACCACATCCCACAGGTGTTCCTGAAGAGACGAGCGGCACAGCAGTTGCTGTGGCCACTATGTGCTGCTCTGGGTGATCAGAGAGCTGTTGCACAGTGGGACATACAACAGGCTCATGAAAAGTGCTGGTTTAAACCATGCTACTTGATTTTAATTTCTTTTCTTATTTTTTTTTCTCTCTGTGCTTGCAGGTCAGAAAATTCTTCATCACAGAAGTGATGTCTTAGAAACTGTAGTCCTGATCAATCCCTCAGATGAAGCAGTTAGTACTGAGGTAAGTCAGAAATGCTTCACTGGATGTGTCATAAAGGCTCCAGTAAGTGGACAAGATGAGAGCAGTGGAGCTGATACAGTTGAGATGATTGTTGTATATGCTGCCTTTCAGCTTAGTGACTCACAAACCCAAATAAAACTTCCAGAGTCTTAGCAGACTAACAGCAGGTTTTAACTGTGGATGAAAGGACATATTAGGAGCAAATATCATGGAAAACTTCAGCCATTCCTTGACTTTCCCGTTCTCCCAGGCTCCTGACAAAATGTCAGAGGCATAGGACAGAAACACTCCTTTAATCTCAGCACTCCTCATAACGCACCAAATTTGCTTCTTGATGAAGTGGAGGCAGCTGTGGTAAAACTGCATCTGCATTTCTTCTCCTCCATTTGTTTGGCAGCTCTTGTTGCCTGTTTTACACATGAAAAGAAGTGAGATCCCTGAGACAAATTTAGGTCTTTGAGAAGAATCACCAGCTATGTGGAGGTGAATCTACGTGAATCCATTTGTCCTTCCAAAACATATGACATGATCAATGGACTCTGGAGAGTGCCAGAAGAGGACTGGCAGTTCCTCATGAACTCCCTAGATCAAAGAACTGAGCAAGCAGCTCAGAGACAGAATTGACAAATTTGGCTAGTGAGACCGAAGGTTTTAAAAATGGGGATAATTGCTTTGCTAGCCTGTGCTTGGAAGCACTGTCATAGTACCATTTCTGTTGGGAAATGAAGCATCTTTGCTTGTAGTACATAGTGAAAAATCCGTTTTGTTAGCAACCTTAAGCGATATTAAACACAAACGGGAGGAAGGAGTCCAAAAAACAAGAAATGGCTGAAGTTGTAACAGTTTAAATAAGTCACCTTAGTTAATGGCAACCCATTCACTAAAAAACTATGTGTGAAGTCTCTTACAAGGCATTAGGGGTACTTGGTAAGGAGCAAGGGGATCAGCTGGGTAGCAGCTCTTAATGGACTCAGACATTCAGAGTATAGAGCTATGAATTGTGTGCGTGGAGGGGAGGAAGAGCCAAAGGAACTTCCAAAAGTAAGGAAATGCCATTTCTGCCACTGTTGCTTGTTGTACCTTTGATGGGCGACCACATGGAAGAACATGGTCTGAGGCCCATTAATGACTTCTGAACCCTGGCTTTACTCCTTTGTCTCTGGAATATGTTTGGCTAGGTTACAGTTAATGTACTCTTGCTAGATTTGGGGAAATCTTTTCTTCGCTTTCGTCTTGCCAAACTTTTCACAGACAGAATCTACAATGGTAGATTTACCTTGGCTGGCTAAACAAGACTACAAGCCAGAAAAAAACACTAAGAAGCAGGAGAATTAAACTAGACTCTGGAATAGACATGTTCTGCCATTGTTCACAAATAGAAAACTTAGTTTTATTTATCAAGAGATTTCCAGGTTCCATGTAGGGAGACAGTGATAGACCATGGAGCTCTAACTTCACCAGAAGAGGAACTTGAATCTATCCATTTAGGAAAAACCAAGGAAAATTATATTCCTGCTAATCTGGCAGATAATAGCAATACTGCTTGTAGTCTGAACATGGTTCTGCCCAAAGCTCCTGTCATATTCTGTCAAATGCCATGTCTTCTCCCAGAAGAGAGAGGCCCGAAGGGGGAGAGTCTATAGTTTCCCAAAGAAAACAAGTTTCTGAAAACCCCATGAACAGTTTCTTCCTTCTTAAGAAGACCTTACTCCATTGCTCCAATGCTCTTGCAACCCTACCATTTGTCTGGGAAACGGCTGATCTTCTGACGCTCCTGCCTGTGTTCACACTCCATCTCTACCTCCATTTTGACTGAGATACATCTTGCTGTTCACTTCCTTCAAACAGTCTGGGATTTTGGCAATGGATAAAGCTGAACAGAATCATCACCTTGTAGTATTTCTTCTGAAATACAGTTGTCTTGAAATCAGGAGATGAATTTCTAGTAGTCCTTCAGAAAACCCTGGTTATACCGAGACAGAGAATTTAAGTCTCTGTTGAATTTCTTCCATCTGTATCATACATTACGCTCTGTAATCGGCAAGCATTTATTTCCTTTTTTCTTTTTTTTGCCATAGTTTGCTAGCTCTGCGTAATATATTTCATCATCAATTAATAAAATAGATGGAAGAGGAATTATGTGACAGTCACATATCAGTGATTCACAAGTCAGGAAATAATTTTGCTGTTGGAAAACTTGGTAAGTTTACACATAAGTTGGCAGACTGCCCAGCACTGCTGCCAGCAACAAGAGAAAACATAGAAGAGGAATCCAGTTCTTCTATGGCATTAAATACAGCTAAACCAGACAAGATTGGAGCAACACACATCAGACAGCCAGCTGCACTTATCTATATTTTTGTCTGAAATAGATATACTCAATCCAGCAAGGATATTATAGAATGTATACATATTTGGTGCAATTAGTGACAGACCAGCATCAGTTCTGCATTTAATTAAAGGAACTTTCTGCTACTCAGCATCAGGGTCACTTATTCAATAAAATAGCAGTGAAAGTGTGGTAGAGTTGGGATCTTCTTTCAGATACATACTGTACTGTGAACACATTGTTCATCAAATATTCAGGTCAAGACTTACTGACTTAGCTTCCCTGGCGTGTGCAGGAGTTCTTTAGAATAACTGATGGCTTAACAATCAAAATTAAAATTTGAAAGAATAGCTTGCTGGGAGAGCTGAGGTGTTTATGTCATCTCCATGCAGATAGAGCTTGGATGTGATACCTTATGGATTTGTTCCAGATGGACTGTGCTCATTTAGTTTAATATGTAGATAGCCTTCTTCTGGAATCATTATTCTGGTTTAACTTCTCCTTAAACATAGACATTAGTTCACTTGGAATTCATACATTACTAGAGGCTGAATTGATTTTTCAGTATTGAACAAGACTTCTGAAGAATTTGTAAAAATATGACTTGACAGTACAGAATCTTACACAGATTTCATTTAGTTTTGTTCTTAAATTTAAGCTGAATTCAGCCAACAGAAGTATACTAAATATATGGATTTCTTTTACCATGCAAGAAAATCTCCCCGGGGGCAACAGAAATTATTAATAGCTGTTGTGAGAAGCAAGTGAAGTAACAAGCATCTACTTTAGAATAGCCAAGTGATTTCAAAATGAAGAAGCTTATTTCTCAGTGGGTAGCTTGTTTGTGCCATCAGACATCCACTTAATTTGCTACTGAATATTGAAAAAGGTTTTGGGTTGTCACACTTTAAAAACTTACAGTGTCCGTAGTTAATGTCATCATGAGATGTAAATAGTGCATGTGACCATTTCTGAATGCTTGAAGTTCAAGTTTATGGTTATGGTGAAGCGGAATTTTCCTTTAACTTTCTAGGTGATTCAGTTTACAACAGAATGAAAGTCTAATTATGGCACTTTTCTGTGTGATTTGTGGCTTTTACTTTTCAGTGATGTTTTCGCAATGGAGTGGCAAGTAATGATCACCCTGGAAAAGAAGAGCAGCCTCCCAAAAACTGTGTCTAATGCATGCAGTTGTCCCTCGCTAGCACGTGGGACACAGTTTACTAAGTCTGGCCTGATACAGTTCTATTAAAATTCACCAAGAGTTATACAAGGAATATGTTCGTACATTGAAAATACTATTTTTTCATTCCAATTTTGTTCTGTTCTGCTCCTTGTTCTTTTTTTAACATGTCATTAGCTTGGTTTATTGATCAGACCTTCTCTTTAACGGCTTCTTGTCACTCCTTTCTTCCCTTTTGTACCTTCCTCATTGTCTTTTGTAAACAGCATTATAACTTGATAATGCTTCAACAGTCCTGGGAGACTCTGTTGCAAAATACTTTTAGGAGAGATTAGGAGAGATAAACTGCATATTCTCATCAGAATATAGAAACACCTGGTAACTCCCATTGTTGATGTATTTCTCTCCTTCACTACAGGTGCGCTTAATGATCACAGATGCTGCAAGACACAAGCTCCTTGTGCTAACTGGACAATGCTTTGAAAACACAGGAGAACTCATTCTTCAGTCGGGGTCATTCTCCTTCCAGAACTTCATTGAAATCTTCACAGATCAAGAGGTGTGTTCAGAGCATTGTCTTCCATACCTTGTCAATGGCAGAGATTTCTGAAAGACTAAAAATGGCCCTCTGTGTTGTGAGAGCTGGCATTGGCAGCCTGATGCTGATGCTCTTTACTCCTCATAATAGGCTTTCTTTCAAAGCTTTTATTTGATTCAGATATGATGTGAATTTCTTAACAAAAAAATTAAATTTTAATTTGGGGAATTAAACTGTTAACTCCCAGAAACAGAAAATCAAGGAACCTTTTGACAATGGAAGGAGATAGTGTTTAAAATATACATGTTGTTTATCTAAGGTGCACATACAAAGTAGTCAGATTTGAACTTGACACCAGATTTTTGCCTGGTGGCAGCTAAGTAATATGTGGCATTAAATAAGACAGAGGCTCTCTGTTGGAATAGCTGGGAGTTTTTTCGCACCTCCTACCTGCTTGGTTTCTTTGTAGTAGTGTTTAAAATTTGGCCAGTGAAATCTGTAAATTTTGTGAGTTTTACCTACAAAAAAGGTGTGTATGAAGTATACCAGTATTTAATGCCGTTTGTTTCATGACTTGTTATTTTGCTCTTTTGCTTAATGTACTATGTCGGAAAGATCCCATAGGGCAGAAACCCATAGTAAACAAGCTGTCACACTTAATTTGGCTGCTGGGCAAAGTATATATTTAAATAAACTATATGACTGCATCCCTAGGAATTTGGTTTCCAAAATTAATTAGGAGCATGTCAGTGAAGTGAGATTGGAAAGTTCAGCACTGAAAAAGCAGTTGCATGAGCTCCAGCATGACCTTATTGTGTCCATCTGATCCTATTCTCAAAGGCTCTTTGTTTAGCATGTGGTTGTAGGGTTGGGAAAAGAGCTGGATTCCTACTCTCTGAAACACACGTGACACCTAAAACTCATTGGCAGCTTGCAGAGTTACTTTTCTGTTAAACTGCAAACCCCAGCTCCTTGCATCTATGGCTAATTAGCAACACATAATAACTTCATGACTTTATGGAAAACTAGGGGCAAATCCTACCGTTACCATTAGGAAGCAAAACCGCTGGCTGGAAGGCAGAGGGGTGGTAGTGGGCCATGGGGTACGGCCGCTGAGGGATTGCCGCACTGGAGGCAGGCAGGACGTCCTCCTGTGGGCTATGAGAGAGGCTCACTTGGCTCTTCTCCGTGGCTGACAGCAGGCTCACCAGCCAGCCAGCACGGCTCTTTGAAAGTGTTGGCTTCTAGCTTATTGTTTCTGAAGCCTTGGGCTCTCACGGCTTCTATGAGATTTCGCAAAAGGAAAGAAAGATCACATCTGCTATACTGCAGTCTGTGTATGCAACATTTTTTAAAGGGTCCCGTTACCAGAAAATTTTTAGGTGGTCTACAGATTGGAAAAAAGGCTAGAAAAAGAAGGCTAGAAGAAAGTGTTTAGTGATTTTCCAAGCGGTGATGAGAAGAAAATAATTCCTGTGATGTCCTGACCCTGGTGGACTTGACGGTGTTAGGTTTACAGTTGGACTCAATGATCTTAAGGGTCTTTTCCAACCGACATGATTCTATGAGCATGTAAGGTTTGTTGAGTACTGTGTGCAGTTGGCCTCTAACCGTATTTAATTCACTAGAACAAACCTGAACTATGGTCAAGGCATGTGCTTACAAATAAGTAAATTCCCTTTGGGGGATACTCCTTATGAAGTCTAATTCAGAAATCCATCCCTAGCATGCAGAACTCCCTGCAGGCAATGCCTAAAAGTGGTGTTTTCGACTTCTCCCATGCCAGAAGATTCAAATGGCCCATTCCACTGCTTTTGCAACAATAGCTAGCAGTGGAAAACTTTTCTTTTTACTTTTGTGGTCCAGCATAGGAAATAATCTGTGTTTACTCTGAGCAGCCAACTTGCTGTTTGCTTTTACCGACGGTGACACCTTTAAAACTTAACAATTTTTCTACAGGTGTCTCTCGGTGCTTGAAAAGTCAGTCACATTCACAGATAAATTTCTGTGCTCCCAGAGTGACTTTGAATCCAGAGAAGAGAAGGAGTGGTTACATCTCTGTGTTATTAAATAGCATAAACAGTGGTACGGTTGATATCCTCGGTGTCGCCATTTGAAATGCAAATCCACTGAGGCCTTTTCTGGGGCATTCC
>NW_010421380.1:48903-53031 GCF_000710305.1 Buceros rhinoceros silvestris
AACTTGCTATTCCTAACAGATAGCATCTATGTCTGGAATATTTTTTCTCAAACTTTTCATTGGCTTGTGCTGCCAGTGGCTTAACACTGTCTGTGTTATGTGTGCCAGCTTTTAGGAGCAAAGAAAGGCAGAATTTTGGAGTATGAAGCAGAAATCCAGATACAGTATAATATAAACTGGAGGGGACTAACCCCACACCTTGCCCTAGTATATTCATGAGCCAACTGTATTATAATATGATTTTTTTATCTAGCCAGGAAATTGGCCCCACATGAGAAATAGTCTGTACTTGGGTTATCTCCGTGTGTGTGCAACAGGCTGGGATTTGTTCATCCAAAGGAAGCGATCGTCTGCTACTTTTGCCTCTCCCTAATAATGTGTTTTCAACCCTGATCAGAGACACAGCGTAAGCAATACACTTGACATCCTAAGTGCATTTCAGAGCTGTGGTCTGTGCTGCCCTTCTTTTCTTGTTTCTGCAGTAAACAACAGGAATGGTTCTCCTATTTTCCTTATCTTTCAGCCTTTTCAGCCTTTTCTCATTTTATTTTGTTTTGCTTTGTTTTTTTTCTTTGCCTCTTTTCAGAGAAAGCTATGTCTGACATATGGGTGAGATTTGTTTATACTCCTGTCAAATTGTTTGAATACTAAGCAAGGCTGACAAAAGAAGATAGAAAATACTTGTTTTCTGCTTTATTTAGATATTGGTTGGATTATTTTTCTTTGGGTAACAGCCACTGCATATTTGTTGAGTTTTATTTTTGGTAAATGCTGGAAATAAATTATGTAACAGAAAGAAAGGAAGTGAGACATAGACGCATGGAGGCCTAAAGAGAGCTAATGCAATCAAACATCATTAATTTTTTATATATTTATTTATTCTGCTGATTCAGCTTGTGGTCCAAGACTTTCAAATTATTTAGCTGTAGCATAATCTAAGGCATCTTTATGAAAACTGTTCTTATAGCTCAAACTGACAATTGAGACTCTGCGAAGAAGTTTGTGGTATTTTTCATGATGATGTGCTGGCATATTTTGAACTGACAGTTTATGTCTGAATTACATCTTTAAAGAAGTTGTTTACATAATTTGGTGGTGTCTTTGTCAAGAGCAAATGGAACAGAAATGGGCTAAATTTAACCTAATTGTCGGGGAAAAAAAATGAAGTTAGTGTATCTTGGGAACTGTGAGAAGGTATAAAATATGTCCTTTTTTTTTCGTGTTTATTTGTCTATTAATGTGGGACCATCAAATATTGGTTTTTAGTTCGGACTAGAACAGAACAATGGCTCTTCACACTCTGGCACCAAACTTCTTGTTTTCTGTGCCTTTATTTCAGCAGCTGTTTTTGGTACAAGCATGTTATCAGATATTATCAAAAATAAGGGAGTTGTTCTGGATTTCAACTTTTGTGGTCCATGAGTTTAAAAACAAAATAATAAAATAATTTTGTTTAAAAACAAAATAAGATCTTTTTTAACCTAACAATTTTTTTCTGTTCTTTCTTTAGCCCTGTAGCTCATAGTCTCAGAAATACAAAACTTGTGGCTGCTTGCATTTCTGAAGCAATAACTTGTTCCTTAGTGCTCTGGAAAACTCTCCTGCAGTCAGTTGTGCTAATGCAGGAGTGATGATGGCTTTTCAGGAGCCAGCCTGCAGAAGGAACTGCAGTAATGGTGGTGTGGTGGAATATATCCCATGAGAGAAGGGGTGAGGGAGGTGGCTGCCCCTGGGAGGATGCTGGCCTTCTCCGGGTTGCAGTTCCCCTGTTGGGAAGATTTGCTTTGTCCCTTAGGTATATTTGGCTGGCTCTTCCGGACTGGGGCAGCAGGGAGTCTCACAAGCCAATAAAAGAGATAGTGGCACTTCTGACTGCATTAGCCTAGTAGTCCTCACACCGTCTTAATATAAAAGCTAGTACCATCCTCCTAGAGAGGAGGAGGGAAGGGGCAACCTTGGAGTACTGTCATCCATCGGGCAATAGGGTCCAGGAATAAGGTCCTTCTTCATATTTATAAAAAAAAAAAAAGGGTAATAAACTAATTGTGGTAGCAGGTTCCTTTAGCTTCTAGGACAGGTACTCATCAGTGCAGAATCAAATGAAAAATGAAAAAGGTTTTATCTATCTAATCAGGAAATACTATTTTCTGATTTTAATTGCCACTAAAAAGTGAATTTACATACATCTTCTTGTGTTTTTGATTTACAAACCTAGATTGGTGAATTATTGAGCACCACACACCCTGCCAACAAAGCCAGCCTAACTCTTTTCTGCCCTGAGGAAGGGGACTGGAAAAACTCCAACCTTGACAGACACAACCTTCAAGACTTTATCAACATTAAACTCAATTCAGCTTCCATACTGCCTGAAATGGAAGGACTCTCTGAATTCACAGAGTATCTATCAGAATCAGTAGAAGTGCCATCACCTTTTGACATTTTGGAACCTCCAACCTCAGGAGGCTTCTTGAAACTCTCCAAACCCTGCTGTTACATTTTCCCAGGGGGAAGAGGGGACTCTGCATTGTTTGCAGTGAATGGATTCAATATGCTCATCAATGGTGGATCCGAAAGAAAATCTTGCTTTTGGAAACTCATCCGCCACTTGGACAGGGTAGATTCCATTCTGCTCACTCACATTGGAGATGACAACCTGCCAGGAATCAACAGCATGCTTCAGCGAAAAATAGCCGAACTAGAAGAGGAACAGTCCCAAGGGTCTACTACCAACAGTGACTGGATGAAAAATCTGATCTCACCTGATTTAGGAGTTGTATTCCTTAACGTACCTGAAAACCTGAAGAACCTGGATCCTAGCTTTAGAGTAAAGAGGAGTGTAGAAGAAGCTTGTTTTACTCTCCAGTATTTAAATAAGTTGTCTATGAAACCAGAACCTCTTTTCAGAAATATGGGAAATACCATTGACCCCATCATTTTATTTCAGAAAATGGGAGTAGGCAAACTTGAAATGTATGTTCTTAATCCTGTCAAAAATAGCAAAGAGATGCAGTATTTTATGCAGCAGTGGAGTATTACTAACAAAGATAAAGCTGAATTCCTGCTACCAAATGGCCAAGAACTAGACATCCCGTTACCCTACTTCACCTCCGTCTCGTCCCTGATTGTGTGGCATCCAGCTAATCCTGCCGAAAAGATAATCCGAGTTCTGTTTCCTGGAAACAGCACCCAATATAATATTCTAGAAGGACTAGAGAAACTCAAACACTTAGACTTCCTTAAACAACCAATGGTTACACAAAAAGACCTAACTGGGAACATTCCTAGTCCAGCTGTGAAACAAGCAAAGCTGAAACAACGAACAGACAGCAAGGAGAGTCTCAAGCCTGCTGCAAAGACACCACCAAGCAAGCCTGTCAGAAAAGAATCTAAAGAAGAAACACCAGAGCCTGCAAAGCCTAGTCCCGCACTGGAAAAGCCTCAGAAGTTGGAAAGTAAAGAAAAAGTTTCCCTTAAAAAGGAGAAACCAGCAAAGGAAACCAAACCTATAGTGGTGGAAAAAGGGATAACAAGTAAAGATGAACAACTAGTAAAATCTGAGACTCCTGAAAAACAAACTACAGATGTTAAACCAAAAGTGTCAAAGGAGAAGCCAGTGAAAAAGGAAGTCAAAGTAAAACCCGAAGAAAAGAAAGACGAAAAAGAAAAACCAAAGAAAGAGGTTTCTAAAAAAGAGGAGAAAACACCCATCAAAAAAGAGGAAAAACCCAAAAAAGAAGAGACAAAGAAAGAAGTTAAGAAAGAGGTGAAAAAAGAAGAGAAGAAGGAAACTAAGAAAGAAGTAAAGACAGAATCTCCACCAAAGGAAGCTAAAAAGGAAGCTAAAAAAGAAGAGAAGAAGGAAATTAAGAAGGAAGAAAAAGAAGCCAAAAAAGACATCAAAAAGGTTCCTAAAGAAACAAAGAAGACAGCTACTCCTTCGAGTGAAGCCAAAAAATCAGCAGCAAAGCCTAAACCGCAAAAGAAGGAGGAACCTGCTAAAAAAGAAGCCGTACCTGCTGGAAAGCCAAAGGAAAAAGGAAAAATTAAGACTGTGAAGAAGGAGATCAAAGTCAGTGGAGCACAAGCTGCCCTTGCAGGGGTTGCAGTCGCTGCCACAACTGTGGCAGG
>NW_010421380.1:53058-59320 GCF_000710305.1 Buceros rhinoceros silvestris
GGCGCACGGCCTCCCCTTGCGGGGTTTGCTGTGGCTGCCACAACTGTGGCAGCTGTAGCAGCTGCAGAAATTACATCTGGTGGAAAGGAACTTGAAGCTGAGAGATCCCTTATGTCTTCACCAGAGGATTTAACAAAGGATTTCGAGGAATTAAAAGCCGAAGAAGTAGAAACAATAAAAGAAACAAAACTTCAAGCTGCACTTATAGAAGATGAACTGAAACTCACTGGCACAGTACAAAAAGAGGCCTTTGAAGTGCAAAAAGAAAAATTAGATGCTGAAGGACCTGCCGAGTCCTCTGATGAAGGCATAACTACCACAGAGGCTGAGGGTGAATGTGAACAGACACCTGAAGAATTGGAACCTGTAGAAAAGCACAGGGTTGATGACAATGAAAAGTTTGAAGATGAGGGAACTGGCTTAGAAGAATCATCTGAAGCAGGAGATTATGAGGAAAAGGCAGAGACAGAAGAAGCTGAAGAACGAGGTGAAGATGAAGAAGAAAAGACCATACTGGACAACACAAAACCATACATGGAGGAACAAAGAAAATCTGGAGAGAGCTCAGAAGAAATAATGGCTGTAGCAGATGATAACATGAAAGATGAAAAGTATATTGAAAAAGCAGATTATGAGGCATCAGATGAACGGGCTGAGGAAGACAGAGAAGAGGCAATAGAAAAGGCAGAAACTGAAGAGACTGAAGAAGATGAGGAAGACAAAGCAGAAGACGTCAGAGATGAAGAGGAAACTGGAAAAACTGAAACTGAAGGAGATTATGTGATGGCTGTGGTAGACAAAGCTGCGGAAGCTGGTGAAGTTGAAGATAAATATGGCGTGCTCATGATTACACCAACAAAACGCTCAGAGCCTCAATCTCCAGCAGTTGAACCAGCCTCTTCTATCCATGATGAGACATTGCCTGGTGGTTCAGAAAGTGAAGCCACTGTTTCTGATGAAGAAAACAGAGAAGATCAACCTGAGGAATTCACTGCTACTTCAGGTTACACGCAGTCTACCATTGAAATATCCAGTGAACCGACTCCCATGGATGAAATGTCAACACCCCGTGATGTCATGAGTGATGAAACTAACAATGAGGAAAGTGACTCACCCTCCCAGGAGTATGTGAACATTACCAAGTATGAGACATCACTGTACTCTCAAGAGTTTGGCAGACCTAAACTTTCTCCACTTCCAGATGCTTTTAATGGATTATCTGAAGGATCCAAAACAGAGGCCACAGAAGGTAAAGAATATAATGCCTCAGCTTCTACCATCTCACCACCTTCTTCATTAGAGGAAGACAAATTCTGCAAATCTGCATTCCAAGATGTATACCGTCAAAAAGAAAGTGAAATCCAAGGCACTGCCAAATTAGAAATCAAAGAACCGTTTCATGAAGATGTTGGCGGAAAAAGTAGTCCAGCCAAGAGTCCAGCTGACAGTTTGTCCCCTCCATCACCTGTGGCCAAAACACCACTGAGTGAACGTAGTGTGAACTTTTCTCTCACTCCCAATGAGATCAAGGTCTCATCTGAGCCTGTCCCCGTTGCTACATTGCCTGATGTACGTCAAGAAGTTGCTCAAGAGCACTGTGCAAGCCCTGAAGATCAAACATTAGAAGTAGCATCTCCTTCACAGTCTGCTGCTGGTAGTGCTGGCCACACACCTTATTATCAGTCTCCCACTGATGAAAAGTCCAGTCAGCTTCCCTCTGAAACCAGTGAAAAGTCAACAGAAGCTCCTGTTAGCTTTGAATTCAGTGAAGCTAAAGATGAGTCTGCACAGTCCAGAATAAGCCCTATGGATGAGCCTGTGCCAGATTCGGAATCTCCTATTGAAAAGGTTCTCTCACCTCTGCGGAGTCCACCACTGATAGGTTCAGAAACCACTTATGATGCATTTTTGAGTGCTGATTTAAAGTCTTCCACCAGAGATTACAGAAGTCCTTCTGAGGGGAAAGCTGGAGATGAAAAATCACCTGTTCAGATGAGCCCAGCTTCTGAAGCCAGCTCTGTGGGCCTTTTCCAAGAAAAACAAGATGAAAAAAGCATGGAGTTTATGGTAATTAAGGAAAGCTTCAGCCTAGAAAGAAAAATGGAGGATACAGAACCCAGCAGCTCGCAGTCTTCACTGGTCTTGGATGAGCGGAAGTTAACAGGTGATCTCTCACCTACTCAAATAGATATCAGCCAGTTTGGCTCTTTAAAAGAAGATACCAAAATGTCGATTTCTGAAGGCACTGTTTCTGACAAGTCTGCAACTCCTGTTGATGAGGTTGTAGCAGAAGACACCTATTCCCATATAGAAGGGGTAGCTTCTGTCTCTACAGCATCCGTTGCAACTAGTTCATTTCCAGAACCAACTACTGATGATGTATCTCCTTCTTTGCATGCTGAGGTTGGATCTCCCCACTCTACTGAAGTTGATGATTCCCTTTCAGTGTCAGTTGTACAAACACCAACAGCTTTTCAGGAAACAGAAATGTCCCCATCTAAGGAAGAGTGCCCAAGGCCCATGTCAATTTCACCGCCAGATTTCTCACCTAAAACGTCAAAATCGAGAACACCCGTGCATGATCACAGATCTCCTGAGCAGTCAACTATGTCAGTAGAATTTGGTCAGGAGTCTCCTGAGCAGTCTTTAGCAATGGACTTTAGTAGGCAGTCTCCAGAATATCCTGTGGTAGGCACTAGTATACAACATATAGCTGAAAATGGACCAACAGAAGTAGATTACAGCCCTTCAGATATACAGGAGCCTACTTTTGCACAGAAGATTTCCCCCGTGGAGCAGTCATCTTACTCTCAGGAGAAAGATATTTCAGAAATAATTTCAGTTTCTCAAATCGAAGCATCATCCTCAACTTCATCAGCTCATACACCTTCCCAGGTGACTTCACCACTGCCAGAGGAGACTTTTTCAGGTGCCGTTCCACCCAGGGATATGTCACTACATTCTTCTTTTACCTCAGAGAAGGTGCAGAGCCTAGGAGAAAAGCTGTCACCAAAGTCTGACCTATCTCCATTAACTCCAAGGGATTCTTCTCCTCTGTACTCTCCTAGTTTTCCAGATTCACCTCCTGCAATCAGAGAAGCAGTGTCAGCTAGTCACGCACCTTCGTTGTCACTGCAGGTGTCCCCTGTCAAAGCATTTGGTTACCAGGAACCCCTAACAAAGCACAGTCCAGAACCTTTACTCAGCCCAGAAAAAGAAGATTCAGAGAAAAGCAGCAGGTCACCAGAAGAAATTAGTTATTCTTATGAGGCCACAGAGAGAACTACTAGGTCACCAGAGGATGTTAGCTACTCCTATGAGACAGTTGGAAAATCTACTAGATCACCTCAGGCCACAGATTATTCCTATGACACAACTGGGAAAACTACTAGGTCACCTGAGGCCACGGATTATTCCTATGAGATAATTGCGAAAAACATGAGATCGTCTGAGGCCACAGATTATTCTTACGAGATGACACCAGGGGAAGACACCAGGTTGCCTGGGACCACAAATTATTCCTACGAGACAACAAGGAAAACCACCAAATCACCTGAGGCCACAGATTATTCCTATGAGAGAATTGGGAAAGTTACCAGGTCACCAGAGGCCATGGCTTACTCCTATGAGACAACAGGGAAGACCTCTAAGTCACCAGAAGCCATTAGCTCCTGCTTTGAAACAACTGGGAGAACCACCAGGTCACCAGAGGCCATGGCTTACTCTTATGAGACAACTGGGAAAGCCTCCAGTTCCCCTGAAGCCATGGATTACTCATTTGAGACAACTGGAAGAGCCACCAGATCACCCAAAGCTACTAGCTATTCCTATGAAGCAAGTCCAGATTTCACTCCAGGAAAATCTTTATCAGAATCCCGTCAAGATGTTGATTTATGCCTTGTGTCCTCTTGTGAATATAAACATCCCAAAACTGAGCTTTCACCCTCATTTATCAACCCAAACCCCCTTGAGTGGTTTGCAAGTGAAGAACAGTCTCAAGATCAAGAGAAGCCATTAACTCAATCCAGTGGAGATCAGCCACCTTCTGGGGGAAAGCAGCAAGGGCGGCAGTGTGATGAAACCCCTCCCACATCTGTGAGCGAGTCTGCCCAATCTCAAACTGATTCAGATGTTCCCCCAGAGACTGAGGAATGTCCTTCCATCACTGCAGATGCTAACATTGACTCGGAAGATGAGTCAGAAACCATTCCAACGGACAAGACAGTTACATATAAACACATTGACCCACCACCTGTCCCAATGCAGGATCGCAGTCCTTCCCCGAGGCACCCCGACGTTTCCATGGTTGACCCGGAGGCTCTGCCCGTAGATCAGAATTTAGGTAAACCTTTGAAGAAGGACCTCAAAGAAAAGACGAAGACAAAAAAGCAAGGCACTAAGACCAAGTCATCTTCTCCTGTTAAAAAAAGTGATGGTAAATCAAAACAAGTGGCTTCACCAAAGCCAGCTATAAAAGAATCTTTAGACAAAATTTCCAAAACAGCTTCTCCAAAAAAGAAGGAGTCTGTGGAGAAGGCAACCAAAAATATCTCTACTCCAGAAGTAAAGTCTCGAGTGGAAGAGAAAGATAAGGACACCAAGAACGCAGCAAATACAACAACATCCAAGTCAGCGAAGACTGCAACCACAGGTAAAGACAGCAGTTTCCTCGTGTTAAAGGTTTTCTTTGTTGTTGCAGTGAAGTTAGTTTGCCGCTATATCAGCTGAGAATGTGTTTTGCAGCAAATGCCCGAAGAAAGCCCAGGTCTTAAATATAAATCCAGCACGTAAAGGCCATATTTAAATGCATAAAAGTCACTGATGTAACTTAGTAATCTGAGAGAGTGCATAAAATATAAGGAACTTAGGACTAGCTGTCAAAACATCTAACAGATTTAAAATTATGACTTTTGTCGGTGAAGTGAGATCAGTAGCAAAGTGAACCACTTTATTCACTGTAAGAAACAAATAGGCACATTTTTTTTAACATTAATTAATGCGATTTAATATTGTGGAAGGCAAAAGTACTATCAACCGCTGGATGCTTTTATTACTTTGCTGGATTAACTATAAAAGGAGTATTAGAAAAATTGTAACAGTGGTAAGAGCACTTTCAGTGAATTAAGTATGAACATGACATAATCCGTTTAAAGTCTTATGTCATCACTGATGACTAGACGTACAGAAAGTTAGTGTCATTTTGAATGGCTGTTGTGTACTCTAAGAAGTAATAAAATATGGATTAGATTACTGAAGGAGGCATTATGCTTACCTGTTGTTTCTAGCAGATCTGACAGCGTTTGGGGGATAAACACTTTGATTCTGCTGTTGTCAGGACTAATGTTCTGTCAAAAGCTTTCTTACAAGGAGCAGGTCTCGGATTCAGTACAAACCAACAAGCACTGACCTGTCATTAGTTGCCCCATTTTAAGCGGCCCACTGTTTCCCTCTTACACCATCATTTGCACCTCTCTGTTAGCAGATGCGTTGCTGCGAAGCAGCAGTTTAGCTCCTCATGCTGT
Organism: Buceros rhinoceros silvestris; assembly: GCF_000710305.1. Classification (NCBI taxonomy): domain Eukaryota; kingdom Metazoa; phylum Chordata; class Aves; order Bucerotiformes; family Bucerotidae; genus Buceros; species Buceros rhinoceros. The sequence continues at coordinate 58,581 of NW_010421380.1, forward strand.
ACATTTCCCCAGCTTTGTATGAGATTCTTCTTCCTTAAAGCACACTTCTCAGGCATTGGCTAGAGGAGAAGGCGAGGCTCTATGTGTAATGACATTTGTGTGTGAAGTGTAATGTCTAGTTTTTTATCCAGTGTTCTTATCCACGATTTAGAAAGATGTATCACCGATTATTAATGATAAAAGGTGATAAAGGATTTTGTAATGTAAGTAATAGTAAAACCTCTGCAATCCAGGAAATCTTGCCACATCATGGTGCTTATTTGGCATATTGCCTTATGATGAACTGGCGGGACATGGTAGAGAACTGTAATGGACTTTGTTGGCCTTATACTATGTGACCTGGATAGAGCATATTTATCAGTTAATTGTTTACCAAGCTTCACCCTCATTCTCATGTTCCAACATGAGAGAGAAGGTTAATGGAACGTAAACGGTGGTCATCTAGATAAAACTACTGGTTGAATCCCAATACTCAGTCCACACCATGATCCAGTGTGCAGCAAAAGCCGCCCTTTAGGGGTAGTATTTTTAATGTGAGTGTTTGAACTTCTTTTGGCTGAAATTCTTAGAAAAAGTACTATACTATCTACAGCAGCAGAAACATGCTTCCCCCTACTTTTGGGGATAAGTGGCTAATTTGTGCATGCAAATAAGGATCCAGCAGGCAGACAAACACTTTTTCTCAGTTTCCTGAAGTAACTGCTTTACAAGTTTCTCTGTCCTCCCCAGTTCCTCTTTGA
>NW_010421380.1:59396-60749 GCF_000710305.1 Buceros rhinoceros silvestris
CTTTCTGCTCACGTGTAGTAGCTACCTGATGCACCTGAAAGGTAGCTACCGTGTCTCGCTCCGTGCTGAAACCCCAAATCTCACCACTGCTTGAAATCTGCATGGCTCCCTGAGTGACCCTAAGTTTTACAATCATGCTTTCGAAAAGCTGTACTTCTTAGTCTAGAAAATAATACCACCGTTTACTGAATGGTAATTCAGTAATCACAGCCCTGCTTGGTAATTGTTGGATAATAGTAGTATACTACCAGGAAAGGTTCAGTTAATTTCTGGTTATGTGATAGTGAGGTTTTATTGTATTATATAGTTACACTTATTCAGGTTTTTCCACCCATTACAATCCTAACTGAGAGAACAAAGCTGGAACATGTCATTAGATGTATGGGGATAATAGCATAATTGGACACATCTCACCTCAGAAGTTATGATAGTAATTAATAAATGCATGTTTTTAACTAGCCTGTGATAGATTCTTTTGTTATTTGACTTCCAAAGGACCTGGGAATACTAAGGTGGCAAAATCTACAGCAGTGCCTCCTGGACCTCCAGTGTATTTGGATCTGGTGTACATCCCCAACCACAGCAATAGCAAGAACGTTGATGTTGAGTTTTTCAAGAGGGTGCGGTCATCCTACTATGTGGTGAGCGGAAATGATTCTGCAGCTGAAGAGCCAAGCAGGGCTGTTCTGGACTCCCTGCTGGAAGGCAAGGCGCAGTGGGAGACTAACATGCAGGTAGGCTCCTCACTCATATCTCTACCTGGAAATCTAACCTTTTGTAGGAAGCAACTACAGGAAGCCAGAGTGCCTCTGGAGTGGACAGTTGCTGCCAGGAAGTGGGATCGCCAGGCTGGACACCTTGTTTCACTGATGATGTGAGAGGATACGCAAGTGAAGCACCACAGAGTGCACCGCACTCAGCCGCTCCCCCATTTCTGGCCATTCTGTCCTGTTGTTGGTGAATAAAACGTCTGGTAGCTGGTTTACAGGGATGTTTGGCTCTTTCATCTTTTTATTATACCATATATGATCCAAGTTTGGAAGCGTTGTAGTTTGCAAGTAGGAAAGAAAAGTGAACGTTTCACAGTTTACACAGTAATCACGTACACTTGGAAACTTCATGTGCCTTTCCATAGTGATCTGTAAGTAAATAAAATATTTGGCCATAAATCTGAAGAGCTGTAAGTACAGACTACGGACTTCTACTTCGCTGGAAAGCTGCATCTCAGCACCTTATGACCAAGGTTTTATTTTGATAAACTACTTCTTCTCAGTCATTTTTACTTTACCTACATGCTTATTTGTTTCCTTTTATCCATCCAGTTACTCAAGTATTTTGGCATAAAGACCCACT
>NW_010421380.1:60875-71298 GCF_000710305.1 Buceros rhinoceros silvestris
ATTCTTACAAAGACGCTTTTATTGTCAGCTGTTTCTGTTGTCCGTTCCTCAGGACCTGTTCTGCTTTGTATTGCAGGTGACCTTAATCCCAACCCATGACTCAGAAGTTATGAGGGAATGGTACCAAGAGACCCATGAGAAGCAGCAGGACCTCAACATCATGGTTTTGGCAAGCAGCAGCACTGTTGTTATGCAAGATGAATCTTTTCCTGCATGCAAGATTGAACTGTAAGAACAAGACCGTGCGCCACAAGATTAAACTTTGTTTCCAGAAATTCTTCAGTTTGAAAGAACCTTTTCTAAAAGTTCAACCCATCTATTTCAACTGCTGAACTATATACCTGCCAAATGCTATACTGTGTCACAATGATGCAAGTCACTAATATTTTTCAGTCTTTGCTGATTACTAAGGGAAATAACAGTATTCCCATAGTAATACAATGCGAAAATACAGATCCAGTTTCATCTCTGCTGAACGTTTGGAAACCATGCACTAGCAACCCCAACTGACTTCTGCCAGGTAGAGGCATTTGCCATCTAAAGAAACACAAAGAGAGAGAAAGAGAGAGAGGGGTAGGAGGAGAGAGTAATAAATAATTAATTCTGCATTAGTCTCATGGCAATAGATGTATCGCTTACTGTAGTCTGCTTATGCTCTCACATGAAAATAAAGTTTTAAATTTTTATCAATCTGAGCTATTGCAAGGGGATACTTTTTTAATAGAATTTAGTTAACTGGAAAAGTAAAAGAAATAGAACATGGCTAGGAAGGGACGTACAACCTAAGCGCTCATCAGCAGTTTTCCACTTTAATTTGGACTCTGCATACTGACATACCATAACAATCATAGGCCAAATATGCATGTAGTCTGCACCCCGTCTGGAAGTCTAAAACCTTTCTTTAAACATGCAGGATTGTTGGTCTAAAGCATGCTCCCTGTGAAAGTCCACTCACTCCAGCCAGAACTGACCAGTCCACATGCTTGAACACTCATGTCCACTGTTGATTAACTGCAGCAAAATACCAAAGCGGTTGGGAGTACGTACAGTAGACAATTTGCCTTAGAATGTGACTTGAATGTACAAAGAAACTTGATGCACTTATTTTTTAACGTTGAGACAGCAAATTTATAAAACATCTGTGTAGGATCGTAGTTATACCAGTAAAGAAGTGTGAGTGTGCATGTGTGGTACTATAAACATATCTTGACTGGTCAAACGGCTTGGTGCTATGAATTACATACTTTAGTTATGCGAATGCTTCATTGATGCATCTGGACAGTTAACGGGGCAAGATGAGCATTTTTTGAAAGCTTCTTTTGTACGGTGGAAGCAAGACTGAGGTGATGTCCAGTATCAGAGTTAAAAAACTTCGTGAAACATCCAGAGTGATGAAAAAGGTTACCTGTGAGCCTGTACAGTATTCAACCTTCCTTTGTCATACCTTATTTTATTTGTTTAATTTAAGAGTGAATATGGGAACAAATGTACAGAAACCTTTTTTTTAGTGCTGTGTGAACTTTTAATAGATGAATTTTTAACAAACATTTTAATTTACAGGAAAATGCAAAGAAAAATTTTTCAGGTGAAGGCAATTTTTTAGTAGTTTTGTAAGATAAATGAATAATGTTGTTTAAGGTTCTAGTGAGAATGGATATTGAGCTAAAATCTAAAAACTAGTCAACTGCCAATATCTTTTGGGGATATGTGGAAGGGCACCATGGTGGTCAAATTAATCTATTGATGATGACAGAAAAATGGAATTTCAAAAGCTGATTGCCTAATACTTACAAGTGTGTGAACTACATTCTCAACCCACACAAGATTCACCATTGAAAAAACACAAAATAAGCAATAAGCTAAATAAGTTACCCTTCCCCTTCCCTTCCTTTCTCCTTTCCTTTCCTCTTCTTTTACTCTTTTACTCTTTTCCTTTCCTTTCATTTCCTCCTTCATCCCCCCCTTTCTTTCCTTCTCTAGACTGCTTGCCAAGGAACAGCATCTCTGTTCTGTAGCTGAGGACAGTTTAGATTTTTTAGTCTCAGAAGTTTACCCCAATTAAAAAGATCTTGTTACCTTGTAAAAAGTTTGCAAATCTGAATTAGAAGAAGGTGTAAAGGCCTCTGGAACGGAGATAGGTGCTGGTCTGTATGATTCACCATTATGGCTGGTATTAAGTTTCACAAAGTAGTGAACTATGACCTCATTTTATTTGCTTTACTTCTAATTTATTTTGATTTTACGTTGTTTGGTATTTCTGTTTGATGGGTATATGTTTGCACTCCTAATTTTTATGAGGGTTTTTTTATACTGCTTTAGGGTCCTTCAAATGTGGGCTCCCAAGGCCCAGTTAATGCTGTGAATTACTGTTAATCCCAACTAGTTGTTGGGGTTTTCGATTTATTTTTAATGCCTTCTCTTTTTTTAGGTACCTCTAGCAAAGCTGTTTTATTTATTGCCATGCCTTTCAAGTCGTTAAGAATAATTCAGAATGACTATGGCACAAAAGGCAGATGGAAATGTTTTGTGAAAACAAGCATGTTTGCTGGGCTCATATCATTCACTTAAAATTGCTTTTGTAATACATAGTCTACAAAGTTACTGGCAAAATATTTGGCAGAGTAGTTGTACTATTTCTACAACTCTTTCTGCTTTCTCTGTTTTATTGTACAGGTCAGATTTCAAACTTTTTGAGTGGGTAGAAACAGATTTTCTGATTTTCTGACAGTATCTGATATGGTTTGTGTCTCTGCTTTCGCAGAAAATCTGTTTTAAGTACAGCAGTGGTCCTGAGACTAAACTCACGTACACCACGTACTCCTGCAAATCAGGAGCAATTTCACTACAGTCAGGGAAGTTACAGTTATTTGGTCTTACTGTAGACGAAATTGGAATCAAGCCTTAAGTCTCCCCAAGCAAGTTTGTGATGGCTCAAGCATTCATTCTACTTTTAGAAGAAGAAGAATAATTAGACCGTTACAGCTGATCTTAAAATGTACATTCGCCCTTTAGCTGCTACAAGAATATTAAAACCCCGGTCTGGCTGTTGTGAGGTATTATAATGCCTGTTCCATCCATTAGCTTTTAAACGGCAACAGTGCGTGGGTGAAACACAGCAGTGAACTCCTCCATTAGCTCCTCTTGCCCTTAATGTCTTTCCTGCCTGTGGAACTAATCTAACTGTGCTAGTCCTAGTGCTGCACAATTAGTTTAGTGTAACAGTCATCAAAATGTACCGTGCACATTAACAATGAGTGCTGTTGATCAGAATAGATTTCTAGGAGCATGGTTTGTTATTGATTACTCTAATTATAAAGATTCAATATCTGAGTGTAAGGGACGCTCCACTTAAATTATGGTATTACCCATGACAGCAGTGCCAGTCATGATCTTTATGCTGTTACTATACTGCTTCATGTAATTCAATGAAGAATTGACTTTGGAGATCCCACCCCACTCCTGAACTTGGACAGGGCCTCTCATGCATGCCTTTTCAAAGTCCTGTGGTGGGCCTGACCATTGATCTATATTTTCACCCCATCTTCCACAGAAACCACTTTTCTTATTTTTTTTTTTAACTTACTTTACATAACTGTGGTGAATGGAGATAACCGTGTATGTGAATGTTGGGTTTTTTTAGTTGTCTACGATAGCTTATGCATTTTAGGAGAGTTCCGGTACTCATTTACTAAGATTTAATCAATTTGTTAATTGAATTTCCAATCGCTCCCACCACAAGCAAGTCAGCTCCAAAGAGCGCTTACTGTGCTTTGGGGACATTACTGTCATATGCTTCTCTTTGTTCATCTGTCGCCAGAGGTTCTTGCTCAGTAATGATGTTTTGAGATAAATAGTAATTTTGTTGGTCTGGATTTATTAGAAAAGCAAAAAGTATAATGTTTACACTTGAAATAAACTGTAAGCTTTCATCTTTTCACTTAATAATTGAACAAAACACTAAAAGCAACTAGGGGTAAGCATTTCTTAGAATGCAATTATATTATTCACCTGGTTTAAAAATGTTTGCTATTTAAAAGAAAAAAAAAGAATGTTTGTTGTGACTTTACAAAAAATCTAAAAAAATTAAGTAACTACATAAAGCAACGGCGTAAAACTATAGGAAGAAAGAAAAAAGAAAAAAAAAAAAAAAAAGCAGCAGCTTCTCCGCACTAGAATAGCTAGGAGCTCCACATGGCGGGAGCTACCTCTTCAGGACTGGGCTGTAATCACAACTGTAAAAGGGGAAATCTGAAATATGCTTTCACGCATTTGCATGCAGCCATTATCTTCCAAACTATGGAAAGAAACAGTCTTGTTGCTGGCTGAGAAGCACCTCACACACCTCCTCTCTCTTGTTCTGAATGGTGTTCGTGTCAGTCTGCAGCTGTGTATGGTATTATGTCTTATAATCCTGCATCACTTCTATTCTATCCAGTCATATCTAATGTAGAAAATTAGTTTCCAGTGAAAGTAATATGTAGTGCTTTTATGATATTTGTGTGCAATATCCCCTCTTCCATTGAGGGTATTTGATGTAAAGGAAACAAACTCAGTTCCACAATAAAATACAAAAGTGGTAAAGTGGTGTCGACGTGTTTCTTGTCTTTGTGTATGTACATATTTCTAAGTTTTCCCTTTTCTTCAATCATGATTACCTACTATATGGGGTTTTTTCTCAGAAGATCAGTGACTACTTAAATGCAGATACGAAGCCATCTCTGTTTGGAAATTGGAAAATCAATGCAGAAGATTACTTACATCACTTACGTCGTAAAACATTACCATGATGTACTGTGACGTGGCTTCTTTTTGTTGTTCTCATTTCTGTATCCCTCAGCAGCATGAAAAAACACCTCATATTCAGTGAGTACACATTCAAGGGCCTGGGTGTCAGGGATGACAACCAATAAAGCCCACCCTGGTTTAGGAAAGAGGTCTTTACCAAAGGTGTTGCAGTTTAAGAGTGTGCACCTTGATCCGGGGGACATGGACCCTTCCAAACCGACACTGCCCAGTAATCCTAGTGAGAGGGGATGGGGCATTTGGGAAGCTGGGCTCTCAGTTTAGTTTTTTTACTTTATAAACACCAAGTCTTTTCCTCTACAGCTGTAAAAGGGATGCTGCAAGATCAGGCGTTCTGCCGTTGCAATTTTGCTTGCTGCTGCAATGCCTGCCACGGTGCTGCGAGGTGCAGCAGTCAACCCTTACTTTTTTAGCTTGGGGAGATGGTAATGACATGAAAGGAAGTAAAGTCAGGGGCAGCAGGAAGTAATAGGTGCTTGCTCCCAGGAGAAGCCGTGGCCCTCAGTCTTTCGCCTCAGTCTTTCGCCCTCAGTCTGTCTTGCGGACCCTTATCCATCTCCAGTGTCTTAAGGTTTCATTTGTAGATTCTATTGACATTAATAAATACTGTGCTTGGCTTGAACTGGGCTGAGCGTGGTGAAGTAGGGAAAAATGAAAACCAGATGAGGGTAGTCAACTGCTGCAAATTGTACATCTCAAGTACAATCCTGCTTATGTCTATGTCAGAGTTTTTTTGAGTTGTTGTGGTAGAGTAGCATCAGGACACTTAAAACACATTAAAATGATTGTGCAAATCATACCAGGTCAGGCTTCTCCCGAATTATTCACCTGCAGTTGCAGGGCGAGGTTCTGGATTTGCACATGTAGGACCACCCAAGGTACCTGCAGATACAGGCAGGCCAGGCTGCTCTGTAGCATTTGGCTTGCTGCTTCTAGCTGCCGAATGAAAGCTCATTTCTTCAACGCAGCTGCTGAGGAGGAAAAATTTTATTTCCACTAGTGTTTTTAATGAAGGAATTCATTCAGCTTATAAAGTATTTCAAATGGCATGGGAAAATCATAGCCACTCGGACCTTTTTGGCCTATCTAAAAAGAGGGATCTGTTTTGTAGCATCCTAGACCTGGCGTTTCCTTAATACCGATTTCTAGTGTTCTGTGGTTGGGAAAATTGTAGTTTTTCATGGTTCCTAGGATGAGGTAAAAAGAGGTGTACAGGGGCCTCTTGAGTAATAGCCATGGTGATACTTCACGAGGTCCAGCTCATTCCCAGCATTGCAGCAAACCTCCTCGGCTTCTTTGAGGGTCTCTGGGCACACGACACTTCTACATAAGCATTGCCTATGTTCCTCATTCAGCAAACACCTTTTGACCACTGCCTTCTGCTGTGGTCCCTACTTTCATCTTCCACAGACATGGCCGGTCCACACTAGCATGAAGCCCGCAGGGCATTATGTTCTCCTGTGCTGCAAGTTCTTTCTTCAGGTTCAGCCCCAAACCACGAGGCTGAGTGATGCTGGTGCTCTCGGCTTACCATGGAATTTGCTGGTTTTTGACTGCATGCTCAGCATCATTTCCACCAGAAATGAAATACTGAGGAGAATTAAAGAACTAAATCAGCAGGCGCTACTGTCCGCATGAGCTCCATTCACTGTTCCGCATGGATCCTTCATGGACCGCTTCATTTGCTTCTCTGCAGTTCAACAGCTCCAGCATTATTGGCTCCAGCGTGAAGAGCTGGCAAGGTACAGGTGGAGAATGACTGTGCATCTGCTGCCAGCTTCACTGCCAACACAATTATATGCCATGACTTACACATCATACTGCAGATTGGCCCATCACCACTGCTTGTGAATTACACAGAGCAGATAAGTGAAATAGGTGGAACTTCTATCCTAATACAAACAAACAAAGCTAAATATACGTAACAATTTCTATATACACTGAGGTTACCAATTAATTTTAACTGAGCTTTTACAAATCTCATGTTATCTCAGCCCAGCTGTGTTATTTTCTTAGCTTAAGGAGTTGAAAGTAAACTTGAACCACTGAGCCACTTAAATACTTAATATGAACCTCCCGTAGTACAAGCCAGTATTTCCAGGAGGCGTTTACAATTTCCAAAGCTGTAATGATAGCAGCAGTTACCATATGTAAGGACCAAAACAGGCTTCTAAGTTTCTTTCCCAGTTCATTTGAGAGAGAAAGTATCAGGATTGGCAATAAACAAGGTATTTGGAAAGCTGAATTGTCCTGATAATCTAATGTGCTTGCCAGTAGGGGTCTAATGCTAGCTTTTTAAGTCCCTGGGGCACCTGCAATTTTAAATGGCTTGAGTGGACCTGAGTTTATCAGAAAGGTTTTAAGACCAGCAATGGTTAGTACTATGCAATTGCTATCTGAGTTCAGTCACAACTTTGTGATTGCTGGAAGATATACATATATTTCCATGTGGAGACTGACCCAGAGTAGATGGCACAGTTTTCTGTCACATTTAGTACCTTATGTTACTCTTGCATTAATATTTTGTCACTAATTCTTGACCGATACTTCATTCTCCCCAGTTTTATTTTGAAAGAGTCACTGTCCCCAGTTCAGGTCGTTCTGTCACTTATATCAGCAGTAGTTTCTCTTCTGCAGCCCAAGAGCCTTCTCCTCATCTCATTTCCCATCATTATCTTTCAGAGAGGATAAATTTACTTTCCAGGACTGTGCTCAGATGATACTCACCAGAAATACATTTTCCAAGTTTCAATTGCAGTTTCTACATAAAAACCCCCAGCAAAACCTGTACTCGCAGGCTGGGATGCTGTTCAGTGGAGCACATCTTGCATGCCTCAAAGTCAAGGGTGCAATCCTCTTTTGTAACTATGACTCCAGCTTCCCGAGGAGGTGAGGGAAGAGAAGACATTTGCTAAGCTCTACCTTGGACTGTCATCTGCCTGTCTCAGCAGCACAGCAACACCTGCTCAGGTCAGAAACCCCCTTGCACCTGCCAACCTTCATCTGCAGCTAAGGTAGGTAGATCATCACCCTGGTCCCACAGTTTTAGGGTGACCTAGGTGAGCAGCTGGGCCAGACCACCATGGGAGGGAGCAGGTGCTTGAAGCTGTGGTAATGGGCCTGATACCAGTGGTGTGTGCAGGATACAGCATCTGACCAGGTCTGAGAGCATCTATAGCCTCCATCTTGGCAAGGTCGGGTGTTACCATAAATAGGGCCCATCTGTGCAAGGTTTCAGGCAACACTTATTTGAGCTGCTAGGGAATAAATATGTAATTTTCCTCTTGTGAATAATGGATAATGACCTTCAGTGCTTTGCTGGAAGTGTTCTGCCAGTGACCCTTGTGGGAGGAAGATTTGCTTGCCTAATCAGCACTGTATTGGTGTCTGCCATGGATTTGAATTGGGAAGCTGCTTTTTGAATTAAAAGAAGAGCTTTAGCCTTTAAAGTGCTGGTTCTTTCTCCTAACAGCTGCCAAATTCATGCCAATATATCAAACAAACAGCCTTTGCATTTTACTGGTTTCTGTTTCTTTGGGCTAGTGTTGTTGAAAGAAGGGTCTTTCCCACATCTGGGGAAACACAGGCAAGCTGTTAACGCTGCCTAGGCACGTGCAAGTCCAGCAACGCTGCACCGTAAGAGCTTATGCAGGCAGGTATTATTTAGGCTGCTGATCACCTTGTCTGCATGCACGGCTCAGTGACTGTGTGTGCAGATGGATAGCACTGGGAGATCTTCCTCTGCCTTTAGCTATATAGACACCAGGATAATGAGTAGGGAACTTATTCAAAAACTTTCACAAAGAAAGACGCACTCCTGTGATCTAGAAATACAATGACAAGGGAGAAACTGCAATAGCTTTAATCTGAATCACAGCTGTAGTCACAAATGAAAACAGGATGTGAAGGCACATTTCTAGGAGAGGCGATCCAAAAATGAGGGTATTATGTTACTACCAAGAAAGATTTTGTTCTATTCCATCCAGGAAATATTTTGCCAGTCCACCCCCATTCTGAAAGGTGTAGGCAGCTGTCTGAAACAGTGCAGCAAGGAGCAGCAACATTTCAAAAAACCATGGGAGCATCCTAGTGAGGAAGTGGCACAGGGTTGTGAGCTGGCATTGAATGAGTACCAAGGCACGGGGCTGCATAAACTCAGCAGATTTTTGCATAGAGTACATGAATATTTTCTTTGTTTTTATACGCACATATATACACACACTCACATTCTTCCCTTAGCATCAGAGCTCACGGTTAAGCAGCAGCGGATCAAAAGCTGCTGTATGACTTCTCTGCCCCCCTTCTAAATGCAGCCAGCAGCACTACAGCAGGTGATGACTATCACAGGAGTGCACACAAAGCCGTGGGCATCCAGACGGATGGGCTTTTCAGTGCCTGGGGCCCAGTTCCACTCCTAGGTGTCGATACAAGTGTTCTGCAAAATTATTTTTCAGAATAATCCAGCAAGCAGCTGAAAAACAGGTTGCGTGCAACATAATTTGTGCAAGGGGGCGAACAGTCAAATCTTCCTGCAGCAGGAAGGAAAAAAGCAAGTAATTCAACTGAGTTAGTTGATACTCTGTTCATCTTTCATGCTGCTGCGTTTGTGGTGCACAGCTACCATCCACATCTCCCTTAGGAAGCAGAGCACATGCCTGAACATCGCTGGTCTGCTAATTACCCCATCTCACAATTTGTCTGTCTCACTGCTGACATTGCCTACAGCTAGTAAGTAGGGGAGAACACCAAAGAGAAGAGTAGCTTTCTCACATTCCTCAAGCTTCAGTTGTTAATTCATGTTGCCAATCTCTAGACACAAAGCTGGGTCCAGGGGCCTTAAACCTGAGGGTGCCCAAGTGCTTGGTACCCTGGTCTGCCAGCTGTTTGCAGAGCTGGGGGCACACTGCTGTCTGAGATGGGGGTGTGGGGCAAAGAGACACGGCCAGCCTACTTGGAGAAGGCGAAGAAATAAATGTGAGGTGATGGACAGGAGGATCTTCAGCGTGAGACCGAAGAGGAAGCAGCGACTGCTGGAGAATTTGAGACGGTGCTTGTGGGAAATGTATTTGTTAGCTGAGAAACCACTGATTTGGTAGAAGCTGGCTGCTCTTTAGACAGTGGGGATAAATGGGGTGGGGACAAGTAAGATGGAGGCTGCTGGATCATGGAGAAATACTTGGCTGGGCCACGAGAGGGAGTAAAGAGAGGCCCTGGTGCACAGCTGGCAAAGCCGGTAGAAGTGTCAGAAGTGGTATTTCACTCAGGGTGATACTGAGGTGACAAAAAAAATAAAGAAGGCTTGGAAAACTCAAAAGCATGCTCGTTGTGGGGGAAGTGCAGCGTGCTGTGTGAGAGAGCAAGGGGACATGGCAGCTGCCAGCTTGCTGGAGCTCAACTGGCAGTAACAGCCTGGCCTATCTACTGAGCAGAGTGGGGGAGGATAAAGATGGGGCCATAAGCAGGCTCCTTGTGCTGCCAAGAAACAGATGCTAACAAGAAATGCAGCAGTGCCTATTGTGGTCTAGCCTAACAGCGTCTCCTAAGCAACAGGACCAGCAGCTGCAGTGGCTAGAGGCCATGTGACAGCAAGGAAGGTCTTGAAACTCTGGAAGTGTAGGGA
>NW_010421380.1:71368-98925 GCF_000710305.1 Buceros rhinoceros silvestris
AAGGGAAAATCCCAGGAGGGTGGTGTCTGTACAGAGAAGCCAAGAAAGGAATCAGGACGCAGAAGTGATTGTGAACCACTGGAGGTACAACCCCTTCTAACACTGAAGAACTGAAATATGTGGTCAGGGAAGGAAAACTTCTGGTCTCTTGTGGCTGGACTAGGAGTGTTGATCTCTTTAAAACCACTAGTTCTAAAGAAACTGCTCTTAAGAGTGTGCTTGGCCTCCTACTCTCCCTTAAAGCTTCCTAACTTCTAATCAGAAAAGTAATCAGAAAGCATTTAGACCAAGAAAGAGAAAAAAAACTTCAGGACTTGAGAAAACTTGCCCAGCTGAAGTCCACTGTGGGTTTAGTTAGGCCAAGCCACAAAATCATCCACTTACCTGGAGACATCACTCTTACTGCAGCATGGCTGAAACTGTGGGACTTGCTCACAAGATGGGGTGAAAGGCCTTGCTGCCAAGTTCTTGGATGTGAAAGAGCAATCAGGCTCTGAGTGCATTTGCTGGGAATAAGGGAGGTATTTAGTGAACACAAGTAAGATGCTTCCCCACACTTAGAACAAGTTCACCTCACAGACTTGCAGTGTGTGTGACTTTTGTCATTGTAAGAGTAGACAAGTGTGTGATAAAACTGGAAATGCTTATCAGACCCTGTCGTAAAGCACAGTGAGACAAGACTGTTGCCATAATGACCTGCAATACCGCAGGACTCTTGCTAGGGTCTCCCTGTTTTTGAGGAACTTGCCCGGTCAGGAGCTGCATAAAGCCACTGGCTGCAGCTGATGAGGTTCAGTGGTGTCAGGAAACGTAAGCAGAGATGGATGTTGACACATCCCACAACCTATGCACTATGTTCCTTTCCTCCCTTGCCGTTTCATTGTGCTCCATGTGAACAGCAACACGGTTTTATCAATCTGAAGTATGGGGCATGGGACCACGTTCACAAGAGAGACAAGAAGGAAATGAGTTAAAAAAAAACCCATGAAACAGCACACAGAAAATAAAAGGACACTGCACTGCATTATGCGGCTCCTTGGTGTGTGCTGAGGTGCTTGTGCGTGTTTCTCTACTGTCCTTAAAAATGAAACAGAGCAGCACCAGTAAAGTCAGAAATTTCTAACTTCCTCAGAGGAAAGGTACATCTGAGCACTAACCCACTAGGCTGGAACTCTTTAAAAGTAGTTCTAAAAACAGTCTGAAGTTAGACTTCCAACTCTATGTATAGTGGCCTGAATTTTCCAATTGTTGGGAAAAAAATCCCCAATCAATATATATTAATTCTCCAGGTGTCTGAAGTTCAGAGTAGCCAAGACATTCTTTCCTGAGAAAGCGTACTAAAACAGCTTATGTTTAAAATTTTTCCATCTTCTTTTATTTCTTCTACCCTCTACATACACCTTTTGTCACAGGCAAGCAACTTCTTATGCCTTTGTTTCTTTGTGTGGTCTCCACCCCACTCCCTGCCAGGCTGATGGTAGGACGAAAAGATATCATATACAGGATATTTCTACAACACATGTGCTTTACTTCAGGAAACATGCAAAATGGGAAAAGTTTTATTTGCATATAGCAAATAAGCAGTCACATATAGTCACACTCGCAGCAGGATTGAAATGAACTACTAATGGTGAGCACTTCAGATCACTGACAGAGGAATGCATACCACTGCGCCAGTCTTTGAGTTCCAGTACTAAGCAGATGCTTTAGCGAGCTTCCTAGCCTCCATTTCCTGCCTAGCCTTTTCTCTCAACTCTCTTTCTCTCTCAATGAGAAGTGTTTGTTCTTGCTCCCACTCCTTTAGCTTCTGCTCATGTTTTGCAATGTCTTCCACTTCACACGCTGGCAGCTTTTCCTTGACAAGTTGTGTGGTCAGGGTTAACAGGCTTTCAGATTCAACCTTGCCAAGTGACTGCAGCTTAGAGGACAGCTCCTGTCAAAAGAGGGATTTAGCAGAGAGTGAGAAGGAGAGAACCAGTCAGTCACAAAATGATCAGCCACAAAGTATTTACCTATAGTCACTGTTTGAATCTATTAGCTGGGCCATATGAGCCAGGTAACTATTTTTTCCCAGCAAAGTCTTTTGACTGGGATAGATACCATTTCTTGAAATGCTAACCTCTAGAATAACTTTTTTTGAGCAATAAAACAAAACAATAAAGTTTCATTTTTGTTAACCATTGAAATTTTCTTTATTTTTCCAAGTTCAGTTATCTGCTATTAATAAAAAAGTAAGCTGACCAGTCAACTACAACAGATATAATCTAAACAACCTTATTTTGATGTCTTACCTCAAAACCAGCTCAATGATTTGCTTCACACTGCCTGCATTAGCATCCCTCTCAACAGATGCACATCATTCTAAGTGCTCTCTTGGTAATGGCATACTAAGTTAACTCCCACGATTTTTCTTCCCAGCAGTTACCATGATCTGAGGCTTGACTGTGCTTACATAGACTGTACAATAGCGCTAAAGCAAGGGATATTTTTTCAGTGATACCCTACACTGAAACTAAGAGCAGGGCTTCGGTAAGAAACTGTGCAGTATTTCTTTCTCGAGCTTTACTTATCTAGATTTCATGCAACATAAAAATGCTAATTCAGTTAAGAGGATGTATCATCCAGTGATACTACTTCTGGCTTTCTGGAATCTTTAGCCCTGATAGCTCAATAACATCTGAGTAATTGCTGTAGAAAAGTGCAGATACACAACCAAGGAGTTTCCTGGGGAAGAAAGATGACATGGCACTGGCAGATTCTTTACCCCTTGCTCACTCATTAGAGAGCAACATTCTCCTGATTTCAAATCTTTTCAATAACTCCCACTTTCAGTTATCACTGGAAGCTTATGTGCTGTGCTGTTGGCCCACAGTGTTCCTCTCACCCTAGCCCACGCTAGGAATAATCTGCAAAGGCACCACCCCTCAGCTCCTGTCTTGAGGCTCTGTCTTGTTTTTGTCCCCCCTGAAGTTTCTCTACTTCTCCCTGTCATAACCAGCAACTTGCAGGCTTTGTTGTGCTTTGAAAGACCCTTGAAGGTTTGAACTGGACAGATGGCAGATTAAAAGAGTCATTAGAATGCTAGGCATGCAGGTATGAGGGTCTTGGGTATTTGGCTCTGTTTTTTGATTTTATGAAAAAGAATGAAAGCAAAACCAATGGCTTTGAAGCTAACGGACTAAAACCAAACTCAGTGCTATTTAGATATATTTGTCTCTTGTGTTTGAGATGTTAGTAAGTATACAATGCATCACTGAGAAATATGAAGAGACCATAGAGCTTATGTCTGTCTAAGGAACCTGACAACTACACTCATGTTTACAGATTAGATACTCAGTTTAAATATCACTGGTTTAGATCTTGCAGACTTTCCCTCCTAACCACTACCAAGGATGTGCTGAAAATGGTCTTTATGCACTGAACCTAAGCAGTATGAAATTGAACCACAGAAAGGCAACTAGGAAACTAGCAGGACTTCTCTCCTAAGCCATTACTGGTACCACTGAACTACTAGAACCTTCCCTGCTCTGCTGCGATACATTAGAGAAACTAATTTAAGAAAGCAGCAGGCTCTATGCCCTGCAGGTACCAAAAGGGCACGTTCTTAGGTGGCTAAATCACTGATTTTTATAAACTCTCCAAGGCTCTGCATGCAAACAGTTAGAGAAGGAGCACTGCTTTTACAGAGTGTGTTGCCAGCATTTACATGATGAAATGTTTGCCCACTGATCATTGACACAGACGGAATGAATTGCCTGAGGAACACTGTAGTGAGTACTGAGCCTCAGCATACGTGATCTGAAAAAAGGTAATTACAGCATGAATGACAGCGTCAGATGGAGAGTCTAGGTAACAGCTCCAAAGGCTTTATCTGGCAAGAACCAAATGCCCTCAAGTCCTGTTCGTTTCAGTGGAAGTGAAGGACAAGCTGCCACGAAGGGCACATTGTATCTGTTAGGCTGTCATGGCCTTTTCATATACTTCTACGAATGGCTGTTCTGAAGGTTGGCAAGAGACATCGCACATCCAAGTATGTGTATAAAAGCCATAGAGAGCAAGGTACAGTTCTACACAGGAACTGTACGTCTGGAGCAAATCCACATGCTTTTCCTCACATACCCAGGTGCATGACTTGTGAAAGAAAACTGGGCAAGCAGGAGGCAGAAGCAAGTGCCTTTGAGCTTGAGGAGGAAGACTGGGATGTGCTGGCTAATGTGGGGCTGGACAAACTGCAACGTGTTTTCAGCAGCAGAACTGCAAATCCTGTGTTGGGTCTACATCACACAAGGGGCAGTAGATCTCTGCTGGGAGAACAGCTGTGAATGCCAACATCACCTGGTGGCTTCAGAGCTGCCACCTTCCCTCAGACTTGTGTGGATTTCTAGTGAACTTCTCTGCCCTGTGAACTATGCTCGTAGGCGTCCAGAGTTCATCTGGGATGACTGGCTGGTGCTGACTCCAAGGATTTGAGAGCATCGTCTGAGAGCTCTTTCAGGATTAGCTAAAATGGCATTCTGACTTGTGAGCTCCTTTTCTCATCCAGACAATCATAAATTGTGTCTTATATACATACAAATTACTGTTGGATGACTAAACTTCACATGAGGGGTATGTCTTTCTTATATTCAGACTTCTCTGGTGAGAGCTTAGAGCTGAGCACTGGGACTTCGCTGGCTCAAATCAGGGCACTTCCTGCCACACCAGGGAATGCCTGAATTGGGGTTAATTATGGAACTTGTGGAAAGGATGAGGTGAGAAGAAAACTACCCTCTTGGCACTAGTCTGTCCCCAGTTTGACATTTAGGCTTTGTCCTGAACACTCTGCATTATTTTCTTCAAGGCGAGACAATGGATAGACAATGAGAGACTCGTTAAAATGTATCACTCCCTTCTTCAGAGGGCACTTGTGTTTACTTAATTCACTGTAATTCATCCAGGAATTAAATATCACATGCTGAGCACCCACTGATTCCCAAACTCTTTAATTAAAAAGTTCTAAGTCCTTACAAAGCATGTTTAGTATCTAAAGATTAGTAGCAAATGATTTATGTAAATAAAAATTAAAGGAAGGAGAAGTGTGTATGTGAGGTGAAGCCATAGGATATAAGTCTTTTAACTTCTGCAGTTTCTTTAGAAGAATAACAGTCTGTATCCAGAACAACCGTCCAAAGACGTGACAGCAACAACAGAAACTGATGGGCTATAGAAAGAGTGCTGCTCCTGGAACTATAAATCAGGTTAGTTTTAACCTGGGGTCTTTGGTCTTTACCACAGAACACATCAGAGATTATAAAACAAAATGAGCTCGTTATATACCTATGGCATGATGAAATAAGAATGCACTCATTATACAGCTGTGCTCTAATGAACAACTGTTTGTGATTCATATTACTATTGCCAGCATGATGACCTAAAGTTAAAAGGGAGGTGATATAGCCTTACTTAATTCCCCAGACTGACAGTATAGCATGCAATATTCCTGCTTAAATGTAACAAACACAAATGGACAATAAATTCCGGATGGTCTCATGCCTATTAGAATTTATTTTAATGAGGAAGAGCTCACAGAAGGTCAGATAATGGCTCTCTAATGACATACCACTTCTGTGAACAGGATTGGATTTATGATTTTGATATATGAAAAGTGAAGATAAAAACCCAGCAGACAGACAAAAGACAAGTGGCCTTGAGCATTTATGTCTTCGTAGGCTGCTGCTTCCTGTTTGAAGAAGTGAAAATGTAAGGTGACATCAGTTTCAAAAATGCCAGGTAGGACTCCTGATGCAGGCGTGTAAGTCTACTAGGCATAATAAACTAGCACATATATTTTCTAGTATATATTATGGAGACCCATTATAGCTTAGAATATCTAGATAAATGAAACTCTCTTACCTTGAATCGGCTGTAGTACTCAGGTGCTTTAGACTGCTCTGTTTCTTCTGATTCTGCACATTGTGACTTCTGCTCTACTTCCTTGACTTCCTCAGCCAGTTCTGGACCAGGTTTTGCTTCAAGGACAGATTGCAAAATGGTCTCCAGAGCATCAATCTGAACAATCACATTTGTCATTGTTAGCATAAACAGTTCAGATATACAATCTGAATAACACCATTGTCATGTTTACAAACAAATTAATGAGTTACCATGTATTTTGAGATGACTTCTGTGTATGATAAAAAGAAAACCTAATTCTAAAAGGAAATGAGATTTATTTTTGGAAGAATTTTGTGCTCTACTTGAGATCTTTGAGTTCTCCCCATGACTCAGATGCTGACTGGTATCTGCAGATTTCTCAGGCAGTAGGGTAGTGTCTCCTCTTGGCCAGATATCTGACCATAAGTACTAATGCTTAATGATAGTCATGGTGATAACAGCACCAGCATGATAGACATTCACAGATGCATCTTAGTAAGATATTACTATGGAATGTTTGAGCAGTATAATCACTAATTGATCACCTCAACACCTCTTCAGTGAAAAAAAGCATCGGAATCCTCTGTTCGGCAACAAGAACATTAATTCCTATCATTACTTTGGTAATTTAACAGGAAAAATGAAAATGCAGGCATATAATATATTGGAATAGGTATATTTTTAAGCTGTGATACCCCTGTTGTCTTCATGCTTTTGTCTTTTGAGGCAGTAAAAGAATCACCCTCCCCTAATCTATTTGCAGTTTTATCAAAAGAATGCATTAGCCTCACTAAGGGATTTGGTAAAGTATTTCTGTGCGTATTACTGATACAAAAGATGAAACCACTATAGAGATGCTGCTGCTGTTTTGGGAATAACACAATAACTGTAACTGGAAATATTTGATGCAGGCTGCCTGCATTTTTAAAGTTCAGCTTTTAGAAATGCAAAGATCTGTTATCTTTCCATGAATCCTAATTCTGAATGTTTATCAGTAGGAGGAAATAACTCTGCATAACCTTTATATCTGTGATACTTTCTCCAAGCAAAAAGGATCTTAATACTTGAAGTTTCATTTTCCTAGCGTAAGTATAAAATGATAAAGGAATAAAAGTTAGGCTTATTTGAAATAACATTCTTGACATGTAAAATGTAGACTTTGAACTAGCAGTACTGTAACAGGATGTAATAAGTAGTGAAATAATAATTATGTGCTTGGAAATATAGTAATTATGTGCTTGGAAATACATACACTAACTCAGAGACTCGGACAGTTGAAAAAAACCAAAATTTGTCTTGCTTGTTCACAGTAAAACAATATAGCACAATACTAAAACAGTATTTCTATTATGTTGCTAAGATAATAATGACAGAGAGAAAAGAGACACCCTTCCAGTCAGAAATGAATGGAAGCTTAAAGCCTGAAAGAAAAGGTAAAGTGACTGATAGCGACTGGTCAAGTCAGTTGAAAATGTTTATACTGAAACCACACAGTTAAGAAAGTTCATTTGAAAACTTCCCTTTTAGATAACATTTATTCAGCCAGAAAATTATATTACATTATGGAAAATGACCAAGTTTGCAAAACCAGGGCCATGTCTTTCTCAAGTAATTCTGTGAATGTGCAGGCAAGCAAGAACAACAGTTTGTAATGCAGCTTATACTTCCGAGTGTTATGATACAGACTTTCTAGAATTGCATAGTAGTCAATCTAGTTCCACCCAAGAAAGACCCAGGATACTACGGGAAAAAAGGGTTTATGGCACTTGAGGCTATTCTCATCATATCTGCTGTTTAATGCAGTGGAAGTTGACTGATCCCAGTACTGACTTGTCATTGCCTTTAGTCCTTCGCTCTTAGAGTACTGCCTTTTAGTTGGAAATAGTGATTAAAAATATCTTGTATGCATTTTGACAGTAAAATGTTAATAAGCATTTAGGTAGAAAAGGATAGATTATGCATGTCAACACACTTTGTAATCACTTTACACAGATAGGGATATGAACCAATGTATTTTCCTTGTTTTCCTTTCTGCATCACGGTCACAAAAATGCACAAAAATTACTTTGATAATTACAAATCATTCAGGCCTGCTCTTGGTCCTCAGTTTGACGAAACTTATGTGACTTGCAATACTGTTTATATACTGCTACCTAAATTCCAAATGAAGCCAAGTATCTCTTCAGGGAGGTTTCTGTGTGGCTCTCGCTGCCATTGCTTTTCGAGCCCTGCTACTCGATTTGTATTGAGACACTTGCAGCTTTCATGAGTTATCAGTAACAACCTTGTTTTTTGAGTTCTTTGCTCTTCACTGAACAAAGTAAAAAGTATCTCTGTGAAGAAAGCATTGCTAGGTATTACTAGCATTTCCAATTTTTACAGTACCAGTACATAGAAGGATGGGTTATTCTATGGACCTGTTGTACCAAACAGACGCAGCTTTGTTTCAACACTGGGATGTTCACAAAGCAAGCTGAGGATTAAGCAAGTTTTATTTTTCTAGAGTTTGTAAGCAGAAGAAAAAATCACAAGTGTATTAGGCTGAGGTCTGCAGACTTGGAGTAAGGAATAAATCCCCAAAATCCTACATCCAAACAGGTAACACAAAATGATGGAAGTTGCAGATGTGACACCTCCTTCCTTGCGCTGTTCAGTATTACACATAGTATTTATTACATGTAGTAATAGATGGCTAGGCAGTGCCCTGGCCTCTGTGTGTTCAGGGAAATGCAGAGACTGCAAGCCTAGCAGCGATGCTAGCAAAAGGGAATCTCCATCAACAGACACACTTTCAGGAAAGAGTACCAAGAAGAGGAGGTGAGATCTCAGCACCCTTTCTATGCTACATGTGGTGGTGTTTTTTTAAGTTAGCCTTCCTAAGCTGACTGATTCCAAGATCAGTCTGATGCCCTGCAATCAATTTAGCAATCCTAAAGCCCCAAATCCTTTAGTCAATGCTGACCTTACAAGTGGATGAAGTCTATCCACCCTCCCCTTGTGAGGGCACTACAAACCTTCTAGAAATCACTCTGTACCATGTCCTGATAACAGCATCACTCAGGACTTCATTTCAGAGGGCACAGAATACATGGAATTCTGTGCTGGGAGCGGAACAAGTCAGGAAAGGAACAAGACACAATGACAGAATCATAGAATCATGTAAGACGTGGTATTTCATCTTCACTGCTAACTCACTCTCTGAGCAAGTTCAGAAACTTGGGAAGCAAAGTCTTTAGGTCTTCCCAACTCTACAGACACGTGCTCCCTGAGACACGGGTGTCTATTTAAGCAGGGGAAGACTTAGGAAACATACTTAAATAGTTTGTGGTAATAGACATTCATTCCCAAAGACATGCCAATAAATATGACTGCTGGCTCATCAACCGAAGCAGTGGTTCTGTTCCAAACATTATTTCTTTTCCTGTCTTTCAACGACCTCTGAAGTAATGCTGGGCCTCTTTTGATTAGCAAGGCACAGAATTCACAGGTTTTACTGGAGCTTGGCTTGTATGAAATACCTCCAGTTCAGCAGGTTATAGCCTTCATACTTACAGCTTCTTCGCAGATTTTGCTGTCCCCTGACAATGAAGCCACGTTCTCCATCACTTGCAAGGCTCTATTCAAGTATCCAGGTGTCCACATCAGTGGCATTAGATTGTATACGGCTCTTAGCCCCTGATTCAACTCCACTTTCCCTGCCATAAAAAAATACTTCAGCATTAGTACTTGAACACTTGAATCTTAATGGAATCCAAGTAGTTTGGCTCTCTTTTTTAAAAGTGACAGCAAGCGTCTTGAATTCTGCAGTAAAAAACCCACCCTATTCTACAACACTGCTCTGCTATTACCTTATTTTATTCAGGTGTCTTCTTTTTGATCAGCTTAATGGCTGTTACACATTTGTTTCCAGTTCCTTCCCATTCACCCTTCACCCTTGCCTAGAAATTTTGTCCAGTTAGAAAAGAGAAAAAGTGGTCTCTAGTTGTCTGGCAGTTGTATCAGCAGCTCTGAGCAGGATGTCTGAAGATCTCTGACAAATGTCTCCTTAGCCTTCAGGGACTGACTGTGCAGCATGTGTGCACTAAATCTGAGGTTCTGGATTCACCTTTAGAGTCTACTCACACATGTGTCATGGCCAGCCTGTATGGTATTTATAGCACACGTTCTGACTTACTATACAGCTTAGTACACCTGTTTCTGCTGGAGCTTTCCAAGAGGAAATATGGGAGACCTCCCAAAACGAAATTTTAGTTCTTCATTTAGGCCATTCTGTGCAACAGGGTCTACACTGGCTTTTAGCAGGACCTGTGATGCACATCACCACTGACAATGTGGCTTTTCTTCTGACAGTAATTACTAGAGAACACAAGACTCCTACATAATGGAGGAAATGTACCTCACATTGCAGTTGGTGAGTACTAACTTTTAACTGTTGTCACTCTAAGGTTTTGATTTTGCCATTGTGAATGTAGCAAATAATACCACTTCAGTGTAGCTTATGAGGGCTGTACCCAAGCTCTCAATCTAAATTGCACTCTGGCTATGTAGTGCTTAGGGATATGGTTTAGTGGTGGACTTGGCTGAGCTGGGTTAAGAGTTGAAGTTGATGATTTTAACGGTCTTTTCCAACCCAAATGATTCTATGATTCTATAATGACGCAGAACTATGAAACACACTTTACTCTTCTTTACCTGGAAGAGAACAGCTAAGGAAAAGCAAAGTAATGCATGCACAGCCAAAGCTTACGGGCTATGGCTAAATTAAAATAGCTGAGGTGCTTGAGGCCACTCTGTGCCTGTAGACTTCTTTCACTCTCTCAGAGGCTGGTTCCATTAGTGTTGGCAAGACTGTGGAATACGTGACATAAAAGTAAATAACTTCTGACCTACTGAATGTCAATGTCATGGAACAAGCAGAACGGCTCACAGACAACACTGAAGTGCATTTCTGAAATAGAGCCACTGCTCAATTCTGTATGACATAAAAAACACTCCAAACTGAATGCCAACTGGACAGCAAAGTCCCTATTTGTATCAGTATCTCCACTGTATAATACAGCTCTATAATTTTCATATTTATCCCTCTTTCTGAATGAAAATAAGTTTGTTGTTTTACAGTCATGATAAATGCAAATGAACCTCTTAACTCTGCCGCTATGCATTGTATTTTGAGGCCACATTTTAAGAACAAATCCACATTTTATTACCCTCAATAAATTCCAGAATAAAATATAATGGAGTAATGGAACAACTGCATAATTATAAATTCTAAATTGATTAATTACTTTCTAGTAAATAATCATATTGTAGAGAAGAACAAAATCTATCTGCACTACATTCCTCTAAAGGTTAGAGGAAATTCAAGAATTACTCCATTCCCCTTCCCTCCAATTCTGGATATACTCTGAACTAACTGCTCTTTAATAATATAGCATATCATTAGCAGTGATGACCTCTTAATGAATACAGGATAAAGGCACTGCTATCTGCTGTTCACAGCAGAAACATTAACTTTAGAGAAAGTAGTAAAGATAGTGTTTTTCAGGCTGTGCTCTCTGAACTTCTTGAGGTTTAAGGATTAATTTAAGAAGCTCACTAACTAGAAGAAGAGTTTATTGTCCACAACCTTAAATCTTTGTTACTGAACTCTGTACTTCTTTTTTTTTTTAATTTGTTGGTCCACACACAAAACAACACTACTGTTCTTTAAGAATGCCTCCATTCTTCCAGCTGCCACTCCAAACCTGCAGGGAGCCCTAAAGGGCTTCTGAAGCTGCCTGATAAAGGGCATATCATTCAAATCAGTGCTAGGCTCTGGGCTTATAAAATAGATTCGGTCTTAACTCTGAAATTGCTCTTTCCATTATTTCTGCCTTTTTTTTTGTCTTAGCCTCTTCTTTGAATACATTTTAATAAAGCAAAGATGCCAATTTACTTCAGCCACTGAAGACAAGAAGGAAAAGGTTACTGTAAGGGAAGCAAAACTTACCAAGGAATGCATAGCCATAGAGCTGGGAGCTAAAACCCACAGTGCTTGTTTGCTTTAGACCTGTAAGCACTAGCGATGCTCCAAGATTTCTCTCTTCTTCCCACTGCAAAAAATGCAAACTAAGTGTTCCTTGACAAGCACAAACATAAAATGGCCGTAGCCATAGACAGCATCAGTGGCTTTTCATCAGATGCCTTAGCAATAAAGAATCACGCCTAGTGTTCAGAGATACAGTAAGTATATCCTGAGGAACAGAATGCCTATGATGACACTCTTACCTTTCAGGAAGACAGTAAAATGTGAATAGTTAAGATTTTGCATTGAAATCAATCAGTGCATTTCCTTCAGGACAGAGGGTTACATTTAGGAAAACTGGCCAAGCTCTGTCTCTGTCCTACCACTTGCTTCAGGCTAACGCTGCTGAAGAAAAAAATTACAGAGCTTCCATAGTAGAGCAGCCTTTTCTTTTAAGTATGTGGTAAGATACATACTCCACTACCCTCAGTAGAATAGAAAAATGCTGATAGAACAATATGCTGCTAACAGCTGCTCCGAATCCAAAATCTGCACATGAAAAGAACATACGCAACTCCCCAAGACTACTGTATGCCCCAGGATTAAGAGTTCAGCTGTCTCTCCAGCTAGAGAAAAGCATCAGCTGCCTGAGCCAGACCACCAGTGAAGGGCACCCAATCAGGAAGAATATCAGAACGACAAGAGCAGTGTGGATTTTGTTTTGCTATGGGATTGTACAGTACAAGACCAGAGAAGCACAAACATAAGGAAAAGTATCTCTTTACTGCAAGGGAAAGAAGCTTAACTCCCATTGCTTAGAAAAGGAAGCTACAAAAGGAAATAGACTGGAGGAAGTCTGACTGTCTAACACATGGGTTTAGTGGTAATGTCTTATTTATTACCTTGTGACCTGAAACAAACGTCCCTGGTGAAAGAAATAAGCCTTCTGAAAAATTCCCGAGGTACACTGAGTCTTAAAAAGCAGAAAGGTTTGACCTTCTGGTTTAGTGCATTATTCAAATATATCTTTTCAGGGTATGGCATTTTTTTTGTGTCTCCGTTCAGGTGATACAAGAATTCGCATTTTATCATATGACACAAAATACCAGCACCTGACAGTCAGGCAAGGTATTTGCCTGGCCCAGAAAAGGGATACAAGGAGTCAGAGCCATTTCATGCTGAATTCAGCACTGCAGCTCAATGTTACGGGAAAATCAGATGCAGCTGGAAAAACAGGGCTTTTAGCCATATTTGTTCTTTTGTGAGCTAGCCCTTTGGCCGCAAGAGGTGGAGGAACTGCAAGAACTTAGCATTAATCCTTTGCAGTAGAAGACAGCTATCATATTGATGGTTTGCAGCATTCCAGGAGGAAACTTTCTGGGGAGAGCCAAGACCAGGCAGGCTTTCAGTGGTGTTGAGAACAGCAGAAAAATGGAAGATATATCACTGCTATACACACTAAGGACTAATAGAGTCACAATGGGCAAGATTCAGCTCTCAAAGTTAAGATTTTTTCATCAGGCTGCTGGACAGTTATGGCCAAGTTATGACCAAGGGCCTGTCTGCAACAGGACACTGGCTGACCTGTCTCATACCTTGGAAAAAGGGAAACGGATTTTCAGGAGTAGCTAAACCGATCCCCACTTCTTACACCAAACACAGAGAATTGGTACCAAGCATTATGAGATGTTGAATGGTACTCCATATATAAAAATAAAACTTATTGACGTCTTTGGTGGGGGTTATTTCAAAATGCATATTAAATAAATCACAACTATATAAATATGCTTGCCTTAAATGCATCATGTGTCCACACTGTCCTTGCTTGCATATTCAGCTTTCATTAAATGCTACACATATTGACAAGTACTTGTCTTTGCAATGAGGATAAACAAGCATGACAAACACAATGGGAAAGTGAGATTTTGGTCCCTCTGGTTTTCATATACAAGTGATTAAGCATACTTAACTTCTGGGGAATGAAGCAGAATACAGAACAGGGCAAATGCACATCTGTTTTCTATAGCCAAAAGTGAAAAGTGAAATTCCAACCCAACTGAGTAAAACCTCAAGGCATCTGTAATACACGTTTTGGACGATGCTTCATGTAAAACAAGTGGAGGCTTTAAGCATTTTCCTTATGGAAGCCAACACACTATTGAAGGCTTGTGCCAAACTACATTAAAAGTAGCTGCCTAAAGTGATGGACATGACAGAGGCCTTTGCTGACACCTAATGAGCCCATTCTGCAAAGGTAGAATCATGCCTCTTCCAAGAGCCTCAACTGTTTTAAAACGAAGACATGCTGTAACCATACACCCAAAGCCAAACAGGGTATTAAAAATCCTAGTGAAAGTGTTTGGTAATTCTGCAACATCACCATTACCAAACTCTAACAGTGAACAACACTCCCATTAACTGGGTCCTATACAACAGGTGACCCATTTTTTTGTGTGTGTTAACTGACAGAGCTCTCTTTGAACTTAGATGAACTGTCAGTTCATAACCTTCCAATGGACATACACTACATCTGAAAATCCCAACACACCTTTCCTTTCATAAAAAGGAACAAAAGAGGTGACAAGTTATTCGATGGTTTTCACATTTTGTGTTTTCTTTTTTCTCTTTCTTCTGTGATTGTAAAAATAATGGGGGGGCGGGGGGGGCGGTGGGAAAATAGTAGTAGTTATTTTTTCCAGGTAAACTTAGGGGAAATAAGACATATTCAAGATTGAATGCACAGCTGACTGTACCACAACATTTTGAAATGGAGGTTTTGTGTATCATTTTGAGTGTGGTCAGCTTACCGTATGTTCAGACTTGGTTGCCAGGTACTGATATAAAACATAGAGAGACAGAAGCTGTGTGGAGAATTCATCAAAACTTTCTTGCAGCATGATCTCTGTTACTATTGACATAGCATCTGGGATGGAAAACAATACATAATCAGCAAGTGCAAATTTACACAGCTCCCTTTCACAACATCCACTCAGCCTCACTGATACGTTATTGCTGTAGTATGTTTTGCAGCAGTTAGGGAGAAAGTTAAAGATTTCTTATGACTAGTAGTATAGATTTAGTCTTACCTGGGTTATTCAAACACACTGGGAAAAGGAAAAGTGGGTTGAATGGCATGAGACCATAGCAAAGGAGATTTCCAAACTCATCTTAGGTCTATAGTCTTTAATTGGCTCTTCTTTGCTCAGCTCTTCAATCCTTAACATTTTTCAAAAAAATCTCTAAAAATGACTTCTTTGTTCTTGTGTTTAGATTAAAAACAAAAGAAGACTGGCTTAAATTCACTGCCCTTAAGGTGACAGCAGAGTACAATGGAGCAGAAATGTTGTCACAGATCACCCACAGCACTCACTGTATTCAGCAAACAATGCTCTGGAGGAGCTCCACAGGGAGTTCCAGTAACACCCCCTGTCAGGAAGGACAATTTGTTAAACAAAAGGCCTTGAGCCTGTCACAGAAAAGAAATATACGTGAAATAAGGAGGGCTCTCAAAATAAAGTAAATCAATGTATTAATTTGCCATTTAGCAAAACTGTCATGATAAAAGCTATAGACCTAAGTCCTGCAGTTCTATTCCCCCCTTCAGTTATTTGTTTTTTGTGAGTATTATGAGCACCAGAAAGTCTAGAGCACCAGGAAACCTGCAGTGAAATGAAAATCTTCAATATTTTTCATCAATCATGAGAAGATTATTCATCTCAACAATCAAAGAGTCAATACTGAAAGGCAGGCACCTCAACATGGCAATCCAGCACAGCTGTTGAGAAACAGAAACTCTAGACAGGTCATATAAGTAACTTGCTTAAGAGCTAGGTAAGATGAACTCTACCAACAAGCATTTCTATTCTTATAACACTCCAGTTGCCACTAATAACTCCTATGCACGTAAGTCAGATTTGCAAAAACTGGCAAACTTGGTTTACATTTGGAATGGGATTAATCACAATAGAAACTGTGAATTGAACATGTTTCAAAATTATGTAATGAAAACCACACAGAAATGAGATATAAACATGCAGAATACAGGTTGCCCAGAGCAGTGGTGGAGTCACCATCCCTGGAGGTATTTAAAAGACATAGAGAAGTGGTGCTTAGAGGCACCCTGGCAGCACTAGCTTAACAGTTGGACTTCATGATCTTAAAATCTCTTCCAGCCAGAATAATTCTGTGATTCCATGGAAAGTAGTTCAAAGAAGAAGAAGACATGTTTTTAAGGTGACTTGAAAGAAAATATGGCTAAAAGTTTTTAATTCAAAGAAAGGCTCTGCAGATACAAGAGCATAACTCAACTGGTACATTATTTTCTTACCTTCGTATTTCTTCTGCTTTATAAAACAATCCAACAAAATATTGAATGTAAAATTATCTGGGAAAATTCCATACTGAACCTGAGGAAAAGAAGGAAATAAAAAAATAATTGTGAAAATCTGCTGTTGTAATCTTCCCAAGCATAGTGCTGCAGGTATCAGAAAGATCATAACCATATTGCACACTGCTGCAATCTGGCAGTCAAACAACACACGGAGATTAGCATGGATCCTGTGATGTAGGCCTTCTAGCTTTTGATATACTGAATTTGTTTTGTCAGTTTATCTGAGCCTTTGGGACCAGGAAGGACATTGCCTATCAGGTTTTTATGCCTCTCCTTCATCTAGCATATTTGGGACACCAACTCTATTTGAAACAAAGAAGCTTTCTGGGAAAGAAGAAAAAATAAAAGCTGTAAAGAGCTTTAGCTAAAACTAAAGTGCAACACTAATTTTTGTTTTGACAAACAAGTATCTGAACTTCAAACCAAAATCTATGGGACCCAGCTGCAATAGGAACTCCAGGTAAGCCACTCTTGTCTCAAAAAGCTGATCAAATATATTTATGGATTTGTAAAAACTTACCTTGTTTTTTAATGTGTATAAGGCTTTGTCTTGTGCACCATATTTTAAGCACTGTCTGATCCAGCTGTGGATGGTCCAGTCTCTCAAGTACCAGCAATTTGGACTATGCCGAAACCTGAAGGACAACAAATGGCCCAGGTGACAGTATGACTCTTTGTTATGACAGAACAAATTCTGTAATCAACAAACTATGACTTTCAGAACCCCCATCTTTCATGATCTCAAATATAAATCTGTCTGTATTTGACTTTGCAGTCAAACACTGCTCTCCAAAGGCTCCAGTAAGCCCTTTCAAGTAAGAGAAACAACACTTTGATATCCTTTAGTAGTGTGTACAAAGGAGGAATCTGACCTTTTCAAACATGTGTAGTATTTTAAACTTCTCACCTTCCAGAAAGCCTACTGCTTTTCCCCTGAAAAGATGAATACTATAAAATAATAGCTTGTATACTTAGGAAGGCCAAATGAGATTACTATAAGCACTGTAGAACTTTTCAACCTTGTTCTTCTGATTGTGTAACATCATATTGTTGCTGGTCTTATCAAAGAGCAACACTGCTCCGTGACTGATGACATCAGCAAATATCAGAATTACATCAAAATGCAGAACCTTTTTTTGGGGGGGTCTGAACCTCTGAAGCTTGTGTAATCCTGTGTCTCCCACCCTTTCTAACTCATACCTCACTTCAATAACTTAAGAGTTCATTGTGCCTCAGTGCAGACATCCCTGGGCTGCTGCATGCTTCATTTGCTATAGAAATGCTTCATCGGTGAGGCATGACTCGTGTAAGGGAAAGCTCTGCTGGAGAGCCCTCCCCTGCTCCCTTGCACCAGCGGCCTTTTACCTGACAGATACTTCTTTAAGGTGTTCTGAGACACCTCATGCCATGGCTTCATCAGACTTCTCAGGGAACCTACTCCAGTGCTCAATGAATTTGTAAAATTAAATACTTTAAAGTTTAGCCTCTTTTATTTCATCCTTATTCAGACCTAGACACTTTGCTCTGTATTTAGAGCTTAGGTGACAAAAAGCTTTATGTAGCTTTACCTTTGGCAAAGACTCAAAAACCAATTAAAAGCCCAGTGGTAGGAGCTGCTGCATTGGTTCTGGGCTGAATGTCACACCCCAGGGTGAAAAGATGCATGCAGCTTTTCTCAATGCAAACTGTATGCATGAAAAATGGGCTCGGCCCCCAGCACAGAAGTGACTGCCAGTTCCTGTAGAAAATGCAGATGACTGAGCTGGGCTCATGTGCAGATGCTTGCAGCCTCAAGCCAAGCTGCAGCACCATTTAGAGACAGGGTTGTCTCTTCCATCTGAGTGAGCATCCTTTCCGGAACATTTATCAGATTAACGTGGCCACCAACTCTCTTTTCCCCTCAGTGAATCTCTGTGTATTGCATCCCACAGCTGACGGCTATACAGATGACCAAGTCTGGAAAAGTACTGCAGCCTAGAGAGCCTTCAGAATGCAGAAGTCATCTGTGTCAAAAGCCCAGCTAAACTACACAAGATGTAAATACATGGTTTTGTAAGGGGCTCAAGAAATCTTGATTAACAGAAAAAGAAAAACATACTTTGAATATTAAACTTCAAACATCCATTTTGTTGCTTTAATTCCTTTCCATTTTCTTCCCTCTGGAGTTCAAATATTGGAACTGCAAGAACATATATTTGCTTTCATTAACGTCCTGTTTCAATAATGCTTATAGGAAGCTTCAATCACTGGCATTTGCATTTAATTATATTCTGATGAAAGAATTACTTAATTGTCACAGAATGTTTCACTAGCCATTTAAGATAGGTCAGAGTGCAACAGCAGCGCCCAGCCATAAAGCTGCTGGAATCTTCCATGGTTGCTTCATTAAATGGTTAATATTGTTTCCCAAGTGGAAAACAACAGCCTTGTCTTATAAAAACATGACACTGACGCTCTCAGAAACCTATCCTTTGATGCACTGTTTGGCATCCTTCCTACTCATTAGTTACGCAGAATGGAAGAAAACATTAAAAAAAGGAAAAACAAAACCCAAAGGTTTTAATGGGTTTGAATATTCACCTTTTTGCAGAGCTGTATTTATTCTCTTGAGTATGCTACAGTGAGAGAGCACTCCAATACTTCTGTATCTCAGGAATGCTACAGCCTACTGTAATGATGAAATGCTTCTAGGTTTCAAAGTCAAATTGCTCTTGGAGAGTAACAGGGATGTGATGTAGTCTAGAAACAGGACGAAACTGATACTCACCAGTGCAAATTTCTGGAACTGATATTCACAAAATTTAAAGGCATGTTATAAAAAAAAAACCTTTCAAAAATATTTGCATGAGCAAATGCGGGGCTGGGACTGATTTGAGAGTGTGTGTCTATGGACAACTGCAGGTTCTATCAGATGTAATTATGGTATGTTAATAGTAAGATCTCTCCACTGCACTAGGTACTATGCAAGTAAAAGGCAAACAGCTTCTAGGCCAAAGACTTTTCTAGCTAATTCTAATAGTTAATTATAAAAGGGAACGGAAAGGATGGGACTGATGCCAAATTTTTCTATCTCCATGTCAGTGAGAATGAATACATATGTATGTAGATGATCCATCAACACTACACACTTGCATTAATCCATGACATGGAAGAAGAACCAGAATTGAAACAGATATGCTGTAATCTTCCATTGTTTCCAATCCATATACTGCTGGTGTGAGCTCTGTCTCTGTTCTACTAGCTAAGAAGCCAACAGAGTATCTGTTTTTACAGCTAACCTAGACAAACCATCCAAATGTTGTGGAAAACATTTTTATTTGAAAGGGAATCAGGGATTAGGGGAGAGTGCTGGTCATTTTGACTACCATTAACACCTTCCTCCTCTTTCTCCATGAAATAGAAAACAGGATATAATTAAGCAAGGCAATATGTTCAGGCACAGATGAAAAGACAGAAGGAAGCTAAAACTACACAAAGCAGAGGATTCCAAGTGAATTAAGAAAAGGAAGACTCTAGCAATTGCTGTGTGTTTAATGGAAAAATCAGGAGGCTATCTTGCAGATACCTGGTGCTGAAACTCATTCTTCTGAGTACGAACAAAAACTTGAGAAGCACAAGATCCTTATAATGTGTTCAGAAAAGACAAGGAGAAGCATCCATAACAGTATCGGGGGAGCTCCTGTTGGTACTTTAACGTCAAATGCTGAAGAATCAACACGGCCATCATTCCAGTCATTGAACTGACAAACTCTGTCCTGACAGGGAACAAGAAGAGGAATACCTCTCGGACAAAGAGTTCCTGAAATACCGAGTTCACTGTGAATCTAACAGCACACAGTGCAACAGTACTAGAATTCCCCTTTTTCGGGAAAATTGTTCAAAATATGCGGGCTGGAAACTTGATTTTCATTAAATCCTTGTTTTGTACTTGCAAAATTTTTACAACTTGAAAGAAATACAGTATACAGCCCCAGTATGCTGCCTCAGTACAGTGCAACTAGAAAATTTTCAGCCAAGCTCTCTCTTGCTCACTAACTGGCCAGCACATTATGCTAAGAATACATCTTTAGTTTATTAATTTCTTGCACAAGGCCCTATTGCTCATTATCTACAACAGTGCTGAAGTACTCATGCAGTGGTAAAGAAACTCAAACAGTGGAAAAGTTTATCAGATGCTTTACAGAGTGCTATACTGCAAACAGACTTACTTCTATTGATGCAGTCATACACTGCAGAAAAGCTGAGCTGCTTCCTTTATTTATTTATTTATTTATTTTAAATGGTCTTTCTAATTTGTTTGGTGCCATCAAGTGGTGATGCGATCTAGTTCTGCTTTCACATACCTTCTATTCTCAAGAGATGAAATACAGCAACCCTAAGAGCAAACAGAAGCACCAAGTTCTCTTCCCTAGGTTTGGTAGAGGGGAGTTCACTGCTTTGTGGACAATCACAAATGAGGAAGATGGTGAAGGAAAATTTGCTGATTACAGAACAGCAAGTGCTGTAGAAGTACTATACTACCAGGAACAGCTCTGCTGTACAGAGGGAAATCCAGTAAGCAGGTCTGTTCTAATTCTTTGCTAAGCTGATCAGAATCTCCCAGTTTGTAGTCTGTGGCTTTCTCATGGGTCAATCCAATTCCTGGTACTGTCAGAGGCTATCCTTGCACAATACTCTGTTTTTCCCTTTTCCTCCATCTGTGAAACAGGAAGAAGAGACCCCTTTCTTCACATTTGTCTGACCTAATGAGAAAGTATTTTGTAATGATCTACACATCCAGTGCACAGAAGTGTACGAACTTTTAGGCCTTCAGATTTCTTCAAGACTTTCTAAATGTCACTTGCATTTTGCTTTGCTAATTTTGTATTACCATACATAAAACCAACTAAAATAAAAGCTCTTGTTCCATAATGTTCCTCTCTGTTCTTTTGCTTTAGAGATTCCTGTCTGCCACACTGCAAGGAAGTGCAGAAATTAACTACAGGACACTGAGCAATCTCCATTCTTTCATTATTTCTAATATACATAAATTAGATGTGTTACAGTGCTTTCTGCAGAATTAAAACCAAACAGGTTTCAAATGCTGGTAGCCCCCTTGTACAACCTAGTCCAGGAAAGGAAGGCACCTATCTAGGGGTAGTCACTGTAGCAAATTCTTCAAACTATACTCAAGATCTCTCCTACTTCTTTTAGAACTAGACAGAAATGTAGGTTTGCATGTTCATTTGTTTTAATCAGGAGAGGAGAGTGCCAGATTTCTTCTCATCCACTTAAAATCTAAAAAGCAACAGATAAAGATATTTAGAATGAATAAATATTGTAAGAATTGTCTCCATGAGCCAGGAAGATGGTCTCTCAATGGAATGAATCCAAAGCCACCCTACATTTTACACAAGTCATACAGCGCTGTGAATCTGCCTGGCAATGCCATGGTTTTCGATTCCCAGACACATTTTTTTAAGCTACAGTGCATAATGATCAAACGGATTCCAGGCAGGCTTAGCTTGAAAACTGGAAGGCTAAGGAAAAGTAACCCCAAACTCTCCTTTTGTTTGTCACTTTGAGCCACAGGTCTTGGGAAAAATAATCTGCATTTTAAATAGACTCCGAGGCACTGCTCATGTGTCGGCATCAAAGGCAATAGCCCTGAAAAAAACTTTGTTGATTGAAATTACCTTTTAAACATGGACAAAACTTTAATTCCCCAACTCTTCTTTGCCTGCATCTTAGCCTACATTTTCGTTCGTATGCACCCTTTCCATACATAATCATATCAGTCATACAGGAAATACCTCATGCATTAACTGCCTACCCTCAAGCAAAAGCAGAGGGGACACTTCCCTTTTGTGATGAAATAAAAACCTCAACTGGCTTACACAGTATAAGAAATCAACTATCAAAAGCACTAACAGCCAGGTTAAAAAATCAGACAAATCAACTATAACAGATGTTAGTCTAAAGCTGAGGCAGTACTATGCTCATACACAAGAAGAGATGGGGTTTGCAGACTCCCTGAAGAAAGTCAATATTCATCTCTTATTCTAATTTTTATTGACTTTCCCCAATCTCTGATTTTAAACTAATTCAGCTTTTGATTGCTTTTACTGTAAAACTGCTTCTT
Source organism: Buceros rhinoceros silvestris (assembly GCF_000710305.1). Classification (NCBI taxonomy): domain Eukaryota; kingdom Metazoa; phylum Chordata; class Aves; order Bucerotiformes; family Bucerotidae; genus Buceros; species Buceros rhinoceros. Next base: position 93,797 of record NW_010421380.1, read on the forward strand.
TAAATTAGGCTCACTCCACCTCCACATGAACGCATATTTCTTGAAAAGGGTCTTTTGTTTAGAAGTTGCACAGAGCTCTAACACATCACAGATGAATGCAGCCTCAAAACAGGCCTAAATGATCAGGTTTTAGATATGGACAAACTGCTGTAGAGAAGCACAAATATCAAGGCTGAACAGGAGATTTAAAGGATACTTTTAGTATCAGGTCTTGCTTTCCAGTTATACCACATTCAGCTTTTATTTCTGTTCACCCAGATGTTACATGTTTGCCCTTATGCTTACTAAAAGGATCAGAACTGGGAGAGGAGATATTTTGAGAGGAAGCACATACTATACATTGATTTAGGAAGTCTGAGGATATCACCCTGGTAACCACCCTCTCCTAACAACTGAAGGGACAGAATTCACCATTCAGTAGTCTCAGACTAACTACTGCATTGCTCAAAGCCACAGTCCACAGAAAACTGCGATTTGCAAAGCCTCTTTCTAACACCGAATACCACAGACAGCAATCAATTGTATAGTGGCTAGGATCTGGTTATCCTTTATTGACTGAGCTACTCTGACAGCCATTTATTAGAGCTGATTAACAAATGACAACCTGAATTTCTGATACAACAAGCATTTCTGCCGATTATTGTCAATCCCTCATGTCACTAAATGCTCTTCATTTTAATGGATTTAAGGGACTTTTGTGAGTAAAACACAAGAAACAGCCTTATTACATTAAGAAGAAAAACCAGTATCATCAAATAGTTGCAAAATCCTAGAGAAATGTTATAAATTTCAAAACAATGTATGAATGGAGAAGCAGTTTAAAGCAGCATGGAAGACATGCTTTGCTTATACATAAATAGACATAAGAACCAAATGAAACAACAAAGAGCTTACAGCAAAGTTTGAAGCAATTTATTTGGATTCCTGGCTCTGAAAAGTATCTGAATTATTTATCTGTCCTTTCATCCATAGGCAGTGAACGTAACAGAACTTTCGGGAAGCAGTTCTTTCAAACTTCAGCTATCAGGTTACACCAGGCAGCCTTGAGCCTCTCTAGAATTGTTTGCAAAGCACAGAGAGGAGGAATCCTTCAGACAACTGGATCAACCTAAGTATCCCACAGGCTCACCTTGAATGTCTTGAACCTTTATACTGATTAGTTCATATCTAGACTGAAAAAACAAAGCACAGGCTCAAACAACATACTGCTTCTCAGCACGTTTTTTGTTCCTCAGAAAACTGTTCCAGGCTGTTAACTGTGTTTCCTAAAAACCTCCTCCAGGCATATAGATTCAAAATACTCCAGAACTGCACAGTCCCTGGCAGACCACCTGTGAAGTTGGATTTCTTCTGTATCAGCTTGTTTGAAGGTGCTCTATATGCCTCAGCTTGACACAACAGGACATCAGACACAGGCCTTGTCAAACTAGGAACTAAATGTTTTTTACCATTTAAAAATCCATCATCAACATGGTTCCTTGTTCTAAGCATAGTATTTAAACAAGTCAGGTTAAAGGGAAGGTCATCAGCTAGCTCACTAAAACTAAAACAGGCCATTCGGGGATCCCCAGTATGACTGATAGAGAAAAGAATATTCTGATGGTACAAATATTGCCACTGAGAAAAGCTGGTGGTGCCCAGTTTAGTTCCATGAAGAAAATAAAGCCAAGTAATTTTATCAACATTCAGAAGTTTTCTTTAATATGTGAACTACGAAATAAGTAACGCCTCACTTTTTGGTTTTACTCCTTTGTGGTCAAGACAGGATGATGATGTGAACACCACTGGATATTTGCTTCACTTCTTGTTGCTCAGAGGTATATCCCCAGTGAAAACAACAGACACTTTAATATAGCATCTCTATTTTACTCCTTCTCCTAGGATAATAGAGTTTCTTGTTAGCCAACACCCTACCCTCTACCTCTCCCCATCTTTTTGGAAAAAACAGGCAAGAAAATCAGATTTCCTTCATACAAACATGAAGAATCCATACTACTTTAACTATAAAGCTGAAATTCACTCAAAGATGACCAATTAACAAGAAAAACTAAAAGTCTTGTCACTGTAATAACATAGTAACATAAAAAGCCCAACATTTCCCCAAACTACTGTCTGTAAAGGACACAGCTCCTAGAATTTTTCTCTGTTGAAAATACTTCTGGGCTTACAGTTGAAATGACTGTTTTTGAATATCATGCCATTAATTATCTAGTGATGGAATAGAGGGTATCATAGGCTGAAGAAAACACGGGGAGTGATGGGGTGAGCTGTTGCTATAGTTATTCTGGCAAGACACTCTCTAGTGTCTTTTCTTGTCCCCATGCAACCTTAATAAAGTCTAATTTAAAACCAATTCTTCCATTAATTATATCTTTTCCTGGTATCCTGGCACACAGAAGCATACAGAGAGAAATTAAGAACCATACAACACACTACATTTCTTGCTTCGGGGAGATTTTTGAATCTCAGCAATTTCAAAGTGTGTTAGGCTAAAACTTGATGTATTAAAGCTCAGCTAAGGGTCAGTTCTACTGGAATCTTTACTTACGTCTCTGAAAACTGATCAACACAAAGGGTGTAAAAAATGGCATACATAAGTAAAGGACTGATTTGATTGTTACCATCTTCCCATCCCAGCTATGGGCCATTACTTCACTTAAATCTCCACCTGTCTGAAAGCTAGTACACGACTTATCAACTAGATTAATTTTTCAAAATTAAAAAGGAATGTTTGTGAAAGACCATTTATAATAGCTGAAATCATCTTTGTACTTGGTTCATTTTGCAAAGTGAGAGAAATCCTCTGCTAAAGCCTGACAGGAAGTCAGTTTCTAGCAGACAGCTAATTCCCCACTAGCTGCATATTGGAAGTTTAAAACCTTCCTGGTACCACATACTACTTATGATATGGGCTTTCTTCAACCAAGGCTATCTGTAAGATCATGACATTTGAGAGAATAAATTGCTTCAAAGCTAGTTAGATGTTTCATCTAAAAAATAAATAAATAAAGAACTCCAGATGCTTTAAAAAATCTCTGTCTCTTAGCTGTCAACTATTGCAGGGATGCCACAGCAACGCCTGTGTTCCAGTAACCATTAACCAAGCTGGACAGAGATGTAGCACCAAAGGCTTTTCAAGCTGACAAGACAGCAAGTCCAAGTTTTATAATAATCCATTCAGTGTCAGACGAAACTGAATCAGAGTTAGGAGCAACAGTCTGGAGTTTCTGCCTTCTAGTGCTAAACTTAAACTATGACAGTACACTCCTTTCACATTATATTAAATAAGAACACTTTATGGGTATGCATAAAAACTGCTGTCAACAAAAGCCAATAAAGGCTTCTTGTTTTAAGAGCAGGAAAAAAACCCAGCCTGTAACTAGACATTACTATTACAGTATTTGCAAATGGCAATTTTTTAACAGTGTGGTTTAGACCAAACTGGCAACCAAGTACCTCTCTGTCTCCAGGGAGGAGAAAACAGAACAAAAGGCTTAACGGTTGAGATGAATTGGTGAGTGAGGGAGGAGTCACTCACCAATTATAGCCACGGGCAAATGACTCAACTTGGGGAAACAAAATAAATTTAATTTAAACAACGAAATCACTACCAAATCACCAATCCAATCAGAGTAGGATAGTCATAAAAATCACCTTTCTGCCCATGCCTCTCTTCTTCCCATGCCCAGCTTTGCTACTCCTTCCCACACATGGCACAGGGAGGGGCACAGGATGGGGATCACAGTTAGTCCCAGTCTGCTCCATTGCTTCTGCCGCTCTTTCTTCCTCAAGGGAAACACTGCTCAGAGTCTTCCCCTGCAGCAACATGGCATCTCTCGCACAGGAGACAATCCTCCACAAATTCCTCTCCTGCAGGCAGTAGTTCTCCCAGCTACGAACCACCCCAGCACAGGTCTCCCACAGAATCGCGGCCTTTTTCAGGATCTGTCCCCTGCTCCAGCGCAGACCTCTCCACAGGCTGCAAACTGACCTCTCCATCAGTGATCTCTGAGGACTTCAAGAACTCAGCCTGCCATATCACCACAAGCCGAAGACAAACATCTGCTCCGAAGTGCCTCACTGACCCCCTTCTCACTAACCTGGGTGACCACATGGATGTCTCTCTCTCCCCTTTCTACAACCCTCCAAATCAAAAAGGGAGCTCCCCAAACAAAAGCTCTTGTCAGTTCCCTCCCTTAAATATGTTTATCGCAGAGGTGTAGATTGGCTCACCCTTGGCCAGAGGCAGGGATGAAATGGAGCCAGGGGAGCTTTTTTTTTCTTCCCCTGCTACCAAAACTCTGCCAGACACTAAGTCAACACACAGTGCCCAATATACTGTCTAAATTTGACCAGAGACAAAATTATGTTAATTTTTTTAGAGACCTAATTCCCTGACAGCTGAGCCCACATTGTAAAGAGGTTGCATTTTCCTTTGACTCTACTCAAGTTCTTTACTTTTCACAAACTATCTGCCAGAAATCCATCACACACTTCAATCAACCCTCGACACTTTTCAGTTTGATAACAGTTGAACTCGCACAGATTACAAGCTATGTATTCCTCCGGCTTAAGCAACATAAGCCAAACGCTCATTCTGCAAAGTTGTTGAGTTTCACACCACACAAAATCTAAGCAAAAAGGAGGTGCTGGCAAGAAAAGTGCTGAAGGAACACAAAAACTGAATGGATCTTAGTAGCCAACTTAAGCAAGGGAAGTGCCAAACCTTGTATTTGCTGCCAAACACTTCAAAAACTGAATTTGCACAGTTCAGGTTTCACCTTTCCAGATGTACTGCCTGTCCTGGGTTCAACATGGAGGAACCGGATGCTCCCATGTTGTCCAGCTTTCTTCTTCCCAGAGAGCTGTGGTTCTCCCAGGCTTCCGGGAAGAAGGACTACGCCTCCGTGAATGAAGTCATAAAAGGGGGCGTGCGAGAAGACTCGACGCCATTTTGACAGCTTGCTTCTCCCCCTCTCTGCTCTATCTGCCCTCCTCTCTATGTTGTCTGCAGCTCCTATCAGATATGCCGTGGAGGACTCCTGTAGCTTACACCCTTGGACTGGAGAGACTGTTATCACAGAGAGAGAGTGACACATCTAAGACCTGCTAGGTCCCTGAAGCAGTAA
>NW_010421381.1:0-374 GCF_000710305.1 Buceros rhinoceros silvestris
GTTTCCCGTCAGACCAGGAGGGGCGAGGGTGAGCAGTACTGGGTACGCGGAGGGTTTTCAGCATCCCTCCATCCACGCCTGTCCCGCTCGCTGTGACACATGACTGCAGGTGGCACGGCACCCCGCGCTGTCCAGTGAGCATGTGCGGTACCCATGTCTCTCACCCACACACGCAGGCACAGGCGTGCGCTTTGCACATGCCCAAAGGGAGGGTGAAGTCCACACGAAACTGCTGCACGTACCCGAGCCATGCCCCTCAGCCGTGCCCGCATCCACCAGCATCAGAAAAAGAGGCAGGAGACGAGATGGACCTCAAAGGTGCAGCTGGGAGAGAGGCACGATGCTTGGAATCCTCAAGAGATGTGCCCAGGAAT
>NW_010421381.1:463-20828 GCF_000710305.1 Buceros rhinoceros silvestris
GGAATGCCAGGTTCAAGTTCTGAATTAATACCCTTCACCCAATTTAGGGGAATAATTTTGAAATTACGGGATTTAGCTTAAACCTCATTTTATTTTCTGGACTTTGCATCTTCCGTACAGTATCATATTTCCTAATCATTCTTCATTACCACAAAGGCTAGCTATTTATTTTTAAAGACTCTACCTCTCCCTTCAGCCCAGGTGTTGTGGTATTTTCCATTTTGTAGATTGCTGCAGAAATAAAAACTCCCTGAGGGGAAAAAAAGACAAAAGGGCTGGTGGCCCTGGCACCAGCAGGAAGGTGCCCTGTCCCAAAATAAATGTGGGGCTTACTGCATATCTGCTTGGAGAACACATAGGGCCACAGTGGAGAATTGATCCACTGAGGAGTCACAAGCTGCCAAATGTGTGACGGCTGCTATAGAAGAGACTCATGAGAGATAAAACATGGAACCTGCAAAACTATGAGACAAGATTTCCCATTGTATATGAAACACAGTTTTGCGGGGAGCAGGGGCTGAAACTGTGACACTGTATTAACAGAGAGTGATAGATAACACACAGTTGCTATCTGGTAGAGCACAAATAACACGACTAGGTTATGCCACTTGCATGGCAATAAACACCAGAGAGTGGAAAACTTCAGCTATTCCAAGACACCCAGCCTCACAGTCTGAGGCCCCTTGTTGCTCCACGATCAATCCTTTCTTTTGGGAGTAATCCTGAAGTGCATGCATTTCCCCTTATGAGAAATGAGGTCTCCACTATAGAGAGGCATCCAGAGAACTTTTTTCAGCGGCTTGAGGTAAGGAGGCGCAGGAGGAAGTATGCCAGGACTGCTTCACTTGTAACCATCACCTTGGGTAGTTCTTGCATGTCTGAAAGGATTTGAACTCACTCCTCTAAAACACAAGATACCACTGACCTTACAACTTTACAGTCTGCAGATTGCAACCATTACGTCAATTACAGTGAGATCATACTCCTGCCACCATATGGGCCAGAAGATTGTTCAAGGATAAAAAAGATAGTTCATAAATAAACCCTAACAGATTCTCATTTAATCATTCCAGACTTGGAGATTTAGGCTTGGGTCTTTAATTCCTGTGTCTTAATCCAGTACTGAGCATTGTATGCATATACAAACATGCAGAAGAGGAGACTTGTGGGTGTGCTCTCAATAGGAGTGGAGATTGCATGGAAGGGGGAAAACCGGGTGGTACCAAAGGTACAGAAAAAATGGTAAAAAAAAAGAGACTGAATAGCAGAGCATATTAGGGTAGACAGGTTAGATTATGCATACTGGCAAACAGTAGATTGTAACAGAACAGAAGGCATTTAAAATATCAGTGAGCTTTGAAAGTCTAGCACAGTCTTCATCTGAATTGCAGGTTTTAACTGCACCCTGAAGCACTAAAACACGAAGGTCAGCTTTAGGATGATTTGCTGAAGGGAATGCTGGGCTGCTCGGTGTGTCACTTCCAACGTACAGCACAGGCAGATACATAATGCCACAGTGTATTTAACATTTAGGATTCTCTTTGAAGGACATTGTTCCCTAACATTCGGTAATTTCAGTTTCTGATTTCGTTGCCAGAAGTTAAGATGGCTGTCATACACGTTTTGAGGCAGGGTAATTTTTTGCTTAAATATACCAGTGGGTGTCTCTGCACTGCACAGAACATCCCTGTCTCTCCCTTTGCTTGATTCAAACATCCTTCACTCGAGCCAGGGAGTCAGCAAAGCAAAACAGGAACAGAAAATGTGTGAAAAGCAGAAAGAGGGAGCATTCAGCACCCTGCGTATTTGTAATCATCAGCTTCCTGTTACTACGTAACACTTCCTTGGATCAGTTTGTATCCATAGCTCATACACATTCCTAGGTGCTTGATTCCTGTGAAGAATTTGCTCCCTGGAAAGAGGCAGAAGTCTTTTAGGATCCAGCCATAAGGATGAAAGAGGCGTAGCTGCAGCACACAGCACTCGTGGAGGAACAGCTACCACTGACCTCACTTCATATTTCCTACAACAAACACTCATGGCATCCACCATGGGAGGAAGTGGGGGGTGGGGCAATATGAATTAGGGACAACAGCTTTATGATATAATAACAAAATGGAGACACAGGCCAGCATGAGCTTTATACACCCCTGCCCAGACTCACCAATCTTTTAGAGGATTAATAAGATTAGAAGGCCCTATTGTTTTGCTAATGGCTGTTTGAAAAATGGCTTTTCTTGTAAACAGACAGAAATGACCATATGTTACTCCATACTCCAGTGCTGCCTTGGAATACTACTAAAAGCAAAGAATTAAAGTCATGTTGCAACTGCAAATTTTACAAAGAAGAAACGATTAATTTGCCCTTTAGCTCTGTTGCTGTGAAGTCTTACCTGGTTAAGGGTAGTGCATTAAAATACCTCAAGAGTACTCTTCCTTTGAAAAATCTTGCTGTAGCCTATGCTGCTGTAAGAAGGTTAATGATACTAACGATCCGTTTAAAAATCCACGGTTATTTGAATTCTGGATGTGTATTTTTCAGAGATAATTTGAACTCTGACTGTATCCACACCTATCATCCATGAAGTTGATGTGTGCAAGTTCCTCTTCATTGCTCCCAAAAGGTGCAAAGTATTTCCCATGACATTAAAAATTTTCAAATTCAAGTAAGGGTTTGGGAGTCAGACTCCAATGAACTGAACTACTCTTGTTGAATTCCAAACTTGCCAAAGTGAGTGAAACATATCAGAAAGGTAATTTTAATTATAGAGCTTAAAATAGCTCGTATGGCAAGACTGAAGGTTGAAATTAGCTTCTGTGTCTTACAAGTCTATTGTAAATAGCCTGTAGTTTAATCACCTTGGCTGTTATTTCCTATGCTTGATCTCTTCCGTGACTCACATGTTTCTGGAATATAATTCAGACATTTTTGAGGATGCAAAAGGACAAAATTAGGAACTTTTAAAGAGAAACAACTTTTCTAACCATTCTTTTAATGGGAATACTACCCCTGTACCCCTCCAGAGGAGGCAGTAGGAACTTGAGATATGGTACAAAAGGTCACTCGGAGCTCAGACAGGTTTTTCTATGTAAACAAAAATATTTGTATCTAACAAAGAGCAGGAGAGAAATTAGGAGGATGACATGGAAGTATGTTTACAGTCTGTTGATCACTGACTAGTGTGAGCTCTAGGTACCAGTCCAGAGCTTGTAACTTTGGACATCAGATTACTCCAAGTGACACTGGGGTTTAAGAAGTCACATGAGATCATGGGTTGAGTGAATATAGAATTAGCTGTTTGTCTCAGTAAGCACTATGCACAAGGATACTAGTACTTACTGCAGTTGAAATTCTTTAAGAATTACTGTGTTATCTTAGTTTTGTTACCCTACTCTTATGCATTATATGAACCTTTACCTGAGCTCAGGCTTTTTCTATTAATTCCTGGCTCAATCAGTATAAAAGGTGAATATACAAGATACACCATCTCTGCGATATTTCTTTACATTCTTAGCAATCAAATGATTCAGGTGCAATTTGCTAAACGGTACTAAATAAAAAGCCATGTTATTTTCTCATGGCTAACCAAGGGTTCTCCAAAGTTTCTGGCTTTGAAACTTTTCTTCCAAAAACACAGGAAAAAGAAAACTCTTTCTTTCAGTATATGGACTAAATGTCCAACCCAAAATATTAACAGCCTTATTTTTTCAGAAATGCTGACTATTTTCCATATTTTTTACAGGGAAGTGTGAAGATAGAAAAGACTCCGGCAACACAGGCATGAGGCTGACACAACAGGCTGGTTGAATGAAGAATAAAGAACGTTAGTCTACTGTCTTTGAATAAAAAATTGTCTCAAGTGGCTTGCACAGTAACACATAGCCTGTGAAAGGTATTGAGCTTAGTTCTCCTATCTTGTTCTAAGCATTCCCTGCTCTTTGAAATCATACAGTGTAAGGCTTTCACAGGAAAATGCGTGGATGTCACAGAAAATCACTTCATTCAAACCTCAGTAATAATGCCCACATAATCTTTACTTTGGCCTTTGGATTTTGCTGTTCTTTCAGCATCATTTTGGAGGGAAATATATAATGCATCTTTGTATGTCGCTTTCTATTTGCTTTTTTAAATAAAATATTAATCAGATAGATAGATATAAAAATGAAGTATTAATTTACTTGAAAGGAGACGACCTGCTGTGCAGTAGGGTTCAGCGTATCTGTAGAGGCTACAATGCGCTCCAGATTTCTGAAGATTATTGAACTATTCTTTGATGATATTTTCAGAAGCTCTTTTCGAAGGAGCATTTCTGATGGAAGACTCTCAGTCACAGCAGGTATTTGGGCATTAGGTACTTAGCATGAGCTATTGCATATTTTCCACTAAGTTGTGACAGATGCTTTAGATTTTTAGAACATTTATTTTTACTTTCACTAGCCTGCTAATCATCACATATTAACAATGTAGGATTTAACATCTATAGTTTCCTACATCTTATCTGAAATCAGCCTGACAGGACAAAGTACAGAAGCCAGTACAGCCCCGTCTGATTGTGGGAGGAAATGAGAGAAAGAGATTAGTCATATCACTGTATGACTACTGTTCCCTGTGCTGTTAGTTGCCATCAAGCTCAGTAATGGGTGGTGTCTTTAGCCGGGGAATATTGACATGTCTGTGTCAAGGCTGGAGTGCTGCAGTGCTTACAAAGCTGCTGTGAGAAGATCCCACCATTCAAACTTCTTCAACCAACCAACCACAGTATCAGCTTGGTGGAAAAGGCAAGGCCAGGTTTACTGCTTGCCAGCACAATCCTAACACGTTTGCCTGATGATCATCAGTACAGGAGATAAGATGTATCAAAATTATGAGCTGGTGGTAAGGAATTCGGAACAGCATCAAAATACATTCCCAAAGACTACCATCATCACCACTTAGTTTTAGTTCTTATTTCATGGGCAGAACAACCCTGCTTAAGCGCCACATTTTCCCTGTATCTTTGTTTTCTTAACATCCTGTCTTAGGTGGCGCCCAACTCCAGCTTTATCAGGTTCATCACCTGAACTACATCTAGTACATTTTGTCTTTCCTTCTGTCCTCATAAGATTGCACATTGTGTTAATGCTGTGGAGAGCTTTTATGTGTCCAATGTATATTCTCCAAAACATGCACAAATACTACAGCTACAATGTAGGACACTAGGACACAGGAACTTGTTACATACCTACTAGTGCTAATGACGAGGCTAAAACCCTGAAACCTCTGTATCTGAAATCTGTTTGTTCACCTTGCGTTGACTGCATGTGCATATACATAGATATAGCTATAGATACATATGTGTACATGCCCTGATGTACAAATTAATTTAGATTAATTTAATTTAGAAATTTTCATCAGGGAGAAAATAATGAAAAGGACTGTGTCCTAATTTTCACCCAGTACAGTCTTTTCTTTTAGAGCTCCAAAAAGTCTTTAATCTTCTCAGCAATTTGGAGGTAAAGTTAATATAAAGAATTCTCGTGGGACTGACACAAATTGGTTGCTCAGCAGTCAAGATCATCTAATAAAAGGCTAATCTTTAAACTACAAAGACCAGGAACTTCCACTTCAAAACACTGCAGTTTTTTCACTGATGCTTTTTCAAGCAAGGTGTTTTCCTTCTAAAAGGATACAAAAGTAAAGAAATAAAGAAAGGGAGGTATAACAAAATGCATAAATTAAAAGGTTTATATTTTAAAGTAATATTTGTAATACATTTTACAATTAATTTGCCAAATTTATTTTAGTGAATGTTAGCTGTGGATTAGAAGAGATTACCAATGAGAAGGATACTGAAAATAAAAATTCTTAGACCTTTGGTTACGTGAAAGTTTAACTGACATTCATAAAGTTCTACAGTTATAATTATTGTGGTGCATAGTGTGTTCCAAATTTAAGTTTCAAATATTTTAATGTTAGGAAATGTGTTAAAATATTTTCCCCTTTCCAGCAATAGAAGATGGAGCTGTCAGAATTTCCACCAGGAAACCTGACAGCTGTTGGCAGCCAGAAGTGCACCTTTGCAGCAAAGAGGGCCAGCAGCATCTAGGGCTGCATTAGGAAGAGTGTTGCCAGCAGGTTCAGGGGAGTGATCCTTCCCCTCTCCTCAGCACTGGTGAGATACATCTGGAGTGCTGGGCCCAGTGCAGAGCTCTCCAGTACGTAAGAGACTTGGACATACTGGAGCAAGTCTAGTGAAGGACCACAAACATGAATAAGGGACTGAAGCATCTGACATGAGAGAGGGCTCTCTCTCTCTAGCTCCAAGAGCTGGAATGTTTTATCCTGGAGAAGAGAAGGCTCAGGTAAGTCTTATAAATATGTACTAATATCTGACAGGGGCTGAGTAAGGCTCTTCTCAGTGGTGCCCAGTGACAGGATGAGAAGCAACGGGCACACTATAAAACACAAGTAATTCCATTTAAGCATTAGAAAACTTTTTTTACGTGTGGGAGTGGTCGAACACTGGGACAAATTGACTGGAGAGGCTGTGGAGGCTCCTTGGAGATACTTAAAAACTGTCAGGACATGTCCCTCAGCAACATTCCCTGCTGACCCTGCTTGAGCATGGTAATTGCAACAGATATTTCCAGAAATCCTTTCTAATCTCACAGGCTCTGGGATTCTGTGATCAGGATATTGTCCTGTATGTTTTTATGCAGAAAATTCCAACTTTTAAAATTTAATGAGTACGATTTTTCAGTCTCTACATATTAAGGACACGAGATTTTTCCATATAATTTCAAGATGTAGTCCAGACAATACATTCAACATAGATGTGCTTAAGAAGGTTTTCTTAACACAGTGACATTTTAAAGTAAATATATGTGTGTGTGCACAGTGTATATATAATATAGTAAAAAAATCAAGGCCTTTTCTTATTCTTCAAAACAAACGAAGATATTGTATAGGTTAAACATGTCCATATATATTTGGAGAACTGAGGATTTTGTTTTCTTTTTGGGTATTATAGTGCATTCATAACAAACACTAGTATTTCTACAGATTGCATTACTTAACTCTTCTTTGAAATCCACCCTCTTTTCTGAGTGGCGTACGTCATGACAAGCAACTCCTAAGCTATAAAACCTGCACAATTAATTTCAGAACCAAACAGAAAAGTATTATCTTTGTGCACACAACCATACAAACTGTTTTGCAGAGTACACGATGCTTGAAACTTTTCATCGTTCACTGAGTGTATATATTAGGAAGTGTTATGTGGTTTGCTGCATATGGTGGCATGATTTGATGCTATAAGGACCATTTCAAAGTAGACAAATGGTCTAGTTTTCTGACATTCAGAAGGAGTGGAGCTGATCCACGTGCTCCCTTACTAGTCTCCTGTTCCTTCTGAAAGTTTTTACTTTCTGGTAACATGGTATTTGCTGAACATAAAAACTATTTGAGTCTTATCTTCTGAATAGAAGATCATTAACCCATGGTAATGATCTCATAAATTTAGGCCACATGGGTTATAGGCACACCAAGTTTTCAGTGTGGTGATTTCTTACCTCCACTCTTTAGGATTCAGAGTAAAAGTCAATATTTATGATTTTAGACTGGCAGAATTTCTTTCCTTAAGGTAAATCCCTCCACGGGCTGTAGGAATGACAGTGTCAGCCTTGTTTATCTAACTCTCAACTTTAATAATTTTAATTAGAATTGGTGTTTTATACTTACAGTGTATGTGTTTCCATCACAGTGTCCATGTGGCCATTTGAAAAGCTCTGAACCTGTTGGCAAAATTTGAAATAGTGAAGTGTCAGAGCTAAATTTTTAGACATTTAGTGAAGGCAGGGCAGAGTAGAAATACTTTGTAAACGGCTTGATTCAAGGAAAAGCTGCATTCTGTTTAAGAGCGTTAAATCTGCATGAGACAGTGTCCCTGTAGAGGTTCCAAATTCCACATAAAGGTTGCCGAGGATAACCCATTAAACCTAGCCACAAGGGGGAAAAAAAAAAAAAAATCTATCTCCAGTGCTGCAGGATTAGTGCAGTGCTAATTCAAAACTGAGATGTTTCACAGAGTAAAGCAGAGGGAAACAACCTTGTTTTAGATGGTCCAGTCTGCTTGGTGCATAAACGATACTGACTTAGTGTCTGAGATTTGCTCCACCACTATCTGATTCTGTGCTTACACACTGCTGCTTGCATGCTTTTCTTCTTGATTAGCAGTTATAGATTGACAGATGAAAGCAAATAAACACAACAGAAGTAAAAATTGAGAGAAATTTTGTATTATCCATATAACATTTAATTTAATGTCAACAAGGCTATAAAAATAAGTGAAGTCAGAAATTACAGCTCCAGTGAGGTTAGTATTTGTTTCCTGGTGTTTTGGTGCTTTTTGTGTTTAGCAGATGCTATACCTCAGGGGGGGAAAACCCAACAATTACAGTTTACAATTAAAGCCTCTGTAGTTCCTAACATTATGGTGACTAATCACAACAAGCTGCATCATTATACTGCAGTATACACAATTCCTCTGTCGAAAGGGTAATTTAGGAAGAAAATTTTCAGTTCAGCCTAATATCCATCTATATTTTTCATCCAGTAACATTCTAATGGAAAATACAGAAACTGTTCTGAACAGCAATCAGAACTCAAAGGTCTCTGTCCTGGATAAATTACATAATTTCTTCTTCTTCATATCTCTCCCATTAAATCTTCATTTATTTTCCACATAGCTTCAGTTAGAGATTCTTAATCCTGCTGGGCTTTAAGACCTAAATGTTACTGCAGAATGCATTTGGGAAAATACACACTTCCTAGAAGGTAAAAGTCAGAGAATTTAGTTTATTGGAAACGATGAGTTTGGAGGATGTGGTTCTTAGATATCTGAAATAACAGGTGACACTAAGTTGTTTTAACCTACTTGTCTGCTTCTCTGTAGATATGTCAAGACCACACGGTATCAGACCACTCTAATCTCATACAACAGAATCACAGAATCATTTTTGTTGAAAGAGACCTTTAAGATCAAGTTCAGCCATTAACCCAGCACTACCACAGTCCCTAAACCATGTCCGTCAGTGCCACATCTACACCTCTTTTAAACACTTCCAGGGACAGGGACTCCACCACCTCCCAGGTGGTGGAACAGGGCAGCCTGTTCCAATGCTTAATGACCCTCTCTGTAAAGTTTTTCCTAAATCTCACCGGCACAACTTGAGGCAATTTCCTATTATCACTTGTTACTTGGGAGAAGAGACCAACCCCCACCTCGCTACAACCTTCTTTCAGGTGGTTGTAGAGAGTGATAAGGTCACCCCTGAGTCTCCTTTTCTCCAGACTAAACAACCCTGTTCTCTAGACCCTTCACCATCTTTGTTACCCTTCTTTGGATACACTCCACCACTTCAATATCCTTTTTGGAGCAAGGGGCCTAAAACTGGACACAGTATTGGAGATGCAGCCTCACCAGTGCTGAGTACAGGGGAACAATCACTTCCCTGCTCCTTCTGGCCACACTATTGCTGATTCAAGCCAGGATACCATTGGCCTTCTTGGCCACCTGGGCACTCTCCTGGCTCATATTCAGCCAGCTGTCAACCAATACCCACAGGTCCTTTTCCACCAGGCAGCTTTCCAGCCACACTTCCCCAAGCCTGGAACATTGCCATAGATCCAGCCTGACCAGATCCTTCTGTAGAGCCTCCTGACCTTCAAGCAGATTGAAACACCTCTGCCTAACTTGGTGTGATCTGCAAACTTTCTGAGGGTGCACTCGATCCCCTCATCCAGATCATTGATAAAGATGTTGAAGAGAACAGGCCCCAGCACTGAGCCCTGGATTTAACTCCATTCACCACCACTCTCTGGGCCCAGCCATTCAGCCAGTTTTTTATCCCACAAAGACCACACTCATCCAAGCCATGAGCAGCCAGTTTATCCAGCAGAATGCTGTGGGAAACAGTGTCAAAGGCTTTACTAATGTCTAGGTAGACCACTAAGCGGGTCACCTTGTCATAGTAGGAGATCAAGTTGGTCAAACAGGACCTACCTTTCATAAACCCATGCTGACTGGGCCTGATCACCTGGTTATCATGTACATGCTGCGTGATGGCACTCAAGATGATCTGCTCCATAACCTTCCCCAGCATTGAGGTCAGACTGACAGGCTTGTAGTTCCCTGGATCCTCCTGGCTTTTCTTGGAGATGAGTGTCACATTCGCCAACCTCCAGTCAACTGGGACCTCCCCAGTTAGCCAGGACTGCTGGTAAATGATGGAAAGCAGCTTGGTGAACACTTCCACCAGCATCCTCAGTACCCTTGGATAGATCCCATCCAGCCCCATAGACTTGTGTGTGTTTAAGTGGTGCAATAGTTCGCTCACCATTTCCTCATGGATTATGGGGGCTTCATTCCACTTCCTATCTCTGTCTTTCAGTTTAAGGAGCTGGGCACTCAGAGAACAACTGGTCTTACTATTTAAGACTGAGACAAAGAAGACATTCAGTACCTCAGCCTTTTCCTCATCTTGGGTCACTATGTTTCCCTCCACATCCAGTAAAGGATAGAGATTCTCCTTAACCCTCCTCTTGCTGTTAATGTATTTATAAAAACATTTTTTATTTTCTTTTATAGCGGCAGTGGCCAGACTAAGTTCTAGCTGGGCTTTAGCCCGGTGTAACTGATCTTGTGGGCAGATAAAAGGCAGTAGATGTCAAATACTAGGGATTTTTTAAGGTTTCTCATAACAGACTCTGACCAAATTGGGAAAGATGGTTTAGAGAAAAATGCTATTGCCTGGCTACATAACCAGTTAGAAAAGCATATTCAGGGTAATTACCACTAACTCAGAGTCACAACGGAGACACGTACTGAGAGATGTTTGTCAAGGCCCTGTCCTGGCATGGTAATATTTAATACATGCATTGTTAAGAGGAGTGATAGAACATGACATGCTGAATTCAGTCTAGATGGAAGGGAGCTAGCTTCCCAGAGGACGATTTGAGTTCAAAGTGGAATCTTGACAAGTGGAGATTCAATCTGAAAAAAACTAGTGCACTGTAGGAAAGGATCTATGGATTACTCAAGATGATTCTCAAGCACAGGCAAATAGCATCATATTGCTGCAAGAAAAATCAAACATCAGACTGGGAGTTAGAAACAGCAGCATGAAGCTTCAGAACATGCAAGCTGGTCCTTCCACCTTACTCAGGTCTGGCAAGGCCATTTACAGTACCATGTCCAGTTTTGGGAGTGACAGCAAATGGATGTGAAGCAGTTGGACAGAACTGAGAAATGCTGAGAAGAGTCACTATGCCGTATGGAAAAATCGGATAAAACAAGATTGTTTAGCCCAGAGAACAGGGAACTAGGAGGTGACCTGACAGCAGTCTGTTAAGGTGGGAGAGAAGGAGGTTTATCTGTTGTTCAAGCTCATAGCAGGGAAGACAAAAAGCAGTGGCTGCAAATTACAATGATGAAACATCAGCTTGGACACTAGTGAGCTCTCCAACTTGGGAGCTTTGTAAAAGCAAGAATAAATCTCGCTAAGGATGATCTTGCCTCAGGAATTTGGCCGTGCTAGGTGATCTCTTTAAAGCTCCTTCAGCCCTGTGATTGATTATGTTATCGATGTCTACATCTCAACTAGACTGTTTTCCTATAGCAAAAGAAAACTGAGTCCTGAATATCTTCAGTACCTCTTTTAGGTTATCCAGATCATAGCAATATTTTATTCTGAAGCTGTAAAAGACTATTTTGCCCATACTACTCTGCATTAACTGAATGACAATGGGAACACCTGCTGCTTTTCCTAAGAAGATATTGCAACACAGGCAGTGGTTACTTCATTTATTGCCCTGCCTGGGACCTGCTCAGCCATAGCATAACCTGTCAATTATGAAACAGAGAACTGCTGAAAATGCCAAGGCAGTGGTCAGATTCATCTCACCTACCTTTCTGTGTGTACAGTATAAATGCCTACAACTGCACCAGTCATGCTGATCTCCTTTTATGGTGACAAACCAGGCTATTTTAAGGATGCAATTCATTTGACTTATTTTAGATGTCTGTATTAGGGTGAGATGAACAGAAGTGCTCCATTGACTAGATGCATACTAGATGAATAGCTCAGATGGGGAAATCTCCGTGGCAAATATCCAAATTTTCTAAGCTGAATTCTATCTGTGTGTCGATTTCAGAGTCTTACAGTATCTGCGTAGCAATATTGCATACACAACAGTGCTGACTAGCAGCTGCTTGCGAGAGGAGGTCATAGAAGACCTCATGTCAACTCTCAGTTAACTTCCATGGCTGTTAACAGCATAAAGCTAGGACATAGAGACTATAAAAAAAGTTGAAATGACTGACCCCATAACAGAGGAGTATGGTCATGCAAATTATGTTAAAACCAGAGAACAGGTATGTAAAAACAGGGCCAGTATCTTTCAGCTGAAGAGTCTATTGATTAAATCTGCTGTGTACACAACTGCAGTGCACTTGTGTTTATTTTGAATTAGAATGACCACTTATATTGAAAAGTGTAGTATTTCTTCCCTTGAGTCCTCCAGATAAAGTGTTAAGGTCAGGTTCATGCTATATCTGCAGTTATATATTCATTATCAGATTATTATATTTTCAATCATTTTTTAAAAATTATTTGAAAGGGAGCAGCACTTCATCTCACTTTTAGCCATAAGATTTTGCTGGAAGATGGCTACCTTTCCTATCTTAGTACATTAGAGCCCTGAAAAATCAGGCTGAAAAACCTTTCTCTGAACAAGGGGCTATGCAGCAGTCCCTAGAGCTTCATTATAAACATGGTTTTAGATAGCTCCTTGGGACTCACGTTGAGGTGGAAAAGGACTGTGTGGAAAAAGAATTATTAGTTCCAATCCTTTTGTAACAGCAACAAAACTTCCTTGGTTTTGACCATGAAATTTAGAATCCCAAACCAGTTTCCATGGATCTTCCATGGTAAAACCCCATAATCATGCTTAAGGGGACAAAAACTACTATGCCTTGTAAAAAATATTAGACAGTTTTTGCACAGTGGAGTGCTTATAAATATGGCATGCAACACTACTGCATTGTGACTTGACCATTATATGCCTGTATTCACTAAATGTGAACAGCTTATTTTAAACAGTAGTACACCGAATGAGTCTTCACTGAAATGCATCATGAATAAAATGGTTATGTTTTCCTAAAGTAAACTGCTAAGCACTGAAATTCAGACATTCATAGAGAAATTTACTCACTTCTAAATCACCTTCATGTCACTGACATGCACAAAGATTGAAAAGACCCTCACACACAAAGGCCTGCCACTGCTGATGATGTCAATGGAACTACCTACGTGGTGAAGTTTGCCAAATCAAGCTTAGCATTTTAAATACCATAGGAAAAGTTATTCATCAATGTTTTATGTGCATATATACTTATTTTCTAGTGACCTCCAGACAACCAGTATGTTCTGAACTGCAGTCACTGAAATTGCATTATAAATAAACAATACAGACACGAAAAGCCAAATGTGCAGGTGGGTAAATAAGCGGATTCCGGAATGCCACACTGTTATTGCTCTATGGACTTAACACTGAGAATGACGACGATGCATCCCCTTGCTATGATTTAAATATTCTCATAAAAAGAAGCAGGTGCTCCAACCTAGAGAACCCAAATACCTGTGAGATATTCCATAACGCAGTAGAAATGCAAACCAAACAAAAGATCAGAGGATAGCTTGAGTGTGAATCAAAATGGAGTGCAAAAAGTACTGCTTATCTGCCCAGCGTCTGGCTTAGGTTAGAGCAACATAAAAATTGTTCCCATGTAGTAATCAACGACTGCCGCTAAAGCAGATGCTAAAGATGATTCTGGCTGTGGCCAGGCTGCTCCTGGTCTGGCCTTTGGCAGAGTACCAGCGATGGAGAATTCTAACACACCATGTAACTGGCCCTAAACCAGGCATAGATCAGGGCCATGGGTGACGACTGAGATAACGTGTTATTTTTCCATCTAGTTTCTGTTTTCAAACAGAATCTGAAAAGCAGCTGTCTATAAAGTCCAACTGCATTAAAGGCTTTTAAATGCATGATAGGTTTCAGACATCAGCAGTGACACCATCATGCTGTTAAGTGATACTTTCCAACAGACCCAGTAATCTCTGCAAAATGATGCAGCTGTGTGCCAGAAAGGCTCCTTCCATGTAGAAACCTGACATCAGTAAACCTTAAAAGACGGAATTGCCAATAGCAGCATAGCAAATGAGAATTTTAATACCATATGTAAAGAAAGCAAAAAGCTAAGATCAGGAAAAGCTGCTGTTAGGTAATAAAAAAAAAAAATTAAAACCCAAACAAGCTAGCAGTCTGGCAGCAGTCATTTTTGAGCTCTATACTAGTTTTCAGCTCACAGCTGCTAAAACCCAGCTGCACACACCTTATGGGGCAGCCCACATGCTACTCCTACAGCCTTCCAAAGGCTGCACTTGGTGAGCTAACCTTTAAGAGAGGTACCGGGGAAGGAATGCAGTGTTTCCTGCTTGACCAAGGGGAGAGTAAAAACTGCTGAAAATTGTTTAAGACTTTAATGTATCCCAAATCAAAATTACTAACCAGCAGTCTGCTGGAGAGAACAGACCATCTGATCGCACCACAGGTTAAACATTGCTAAAGCTGACGAGCTCTCTATCGTTCTGCTGGTTGAGCTAAGAAAAGTAAGACCAATCTCGACATCATTAGTGCTCCTTATGCAGTGGAGCTTTTTACAGGTGTCACTAATGGAGTGACTTTATCAATGTCACCTTATACTTTGCATCAGGAAATTCTCTTCACCTTGCATATTGTTTTCCAAGCTATTTTTTATGCAGGTGTATGACTGGACATTTTCCATGCCCAAATACCCAGAATATAGTTTTTAGTGAATATCTATCTAAGATGCTGATGTTTCTTTTTAGGAAACCTCAGGACTTTATCCTTTGGACAAGGACTTGTCATTTGACAGAAAAGTAGTTATTGCACTGCTGCTTCTATAATTTTGGCTCAAACTCAGGCAAACTGTCTGCCCAAATTAAGTAAAGTCTTCTGCTGTTTTACAGGTTAAAGGTGTAATGAGTCAGGTTGCAATAAGCGTGAGTGAAATTCTTAGAGTATATTCAGGCAAAAACAACTAAATGTGCCTGATCTCTGGTAGAGAGACCAGCTGGCCCAGCACTGCCCATGGCATCATTATATCCTCTTTCTCCTTACAGCAGGGGAGCCTCATTGCCACTGCCTCCTGGGAAAGGTCCCTGGCTGTTCCATTTTCTGAATGGTGCTGGAGAACTGTTTGTCATAGGGCTGCTTGGCCCAGGTCAAAACTATGCCATCACCTAAGAGTACAGACAGGTGAGCGTCAGTGCCCTAAGACTTTTTAATTTACTAGTACAGCTTTGACCTCAGAGCTTGTTTTTCCATGTGCATCCTCCCAGGCAAACATGTTTCATTCTGTTGTTGTAAACAAGCTTGAGTTGCATGAGCAACATATGGAGCATATGTTTTAGCTCCAAATCACCAGTGGCAAGCCAGGCATTCCTTGAAACACCTTCTTTTCCCAACCTTGGGAAACCCTTCCCCTTACTTTGGGGTCCTGGTGTTGTGCTAGAAGCAGCCTGACTCAATACTTGTTAGGTTTGGAGGGCTGAGCAAGGGGGTAGTGGACCAGGCATGGCAAAGGAGAACTTTCAGTGAGAGCTGCTGGAGAGATTGGGAGTGCCTGGGCAGGGGAAACAGTGTCAGGTGGACACAACTGGTTGAATCCCTATGAGCAGCATTCACTATTAAGTAGTGCCAACCCATCTCCAGCATACCTCTATGATGCTACTCAGCATATGCTCACCAAAACACCATCTTGGTGGAGAAAAGAATCTATGGTCACGGTGTCAAATATTATAATCTATGCATAAAAAGGGCAAATTAAGCTTGAGCAGAAAAGTTTGATTTTACCACCTTGTAGCTTTTTAGTGTTTGTCTTTCCAACATTAATAATGTGGCTTATTTGCCACATAAGATAAAAAGCATTAATATATATTTATCCTTTCTCTGTACTGGGATGCCATGAGCACCCTGGATACTGTGGCTGAGCCAAAACACCGTAGGAAATGTGATTTAAAATTGAACATGTAGCTAACAATATTTGTGAAATAATTAAGTGCTTTTGCTTGTTTGTTTCAGATAAAATTGCCATAGACCATCCTTCAAGCAGAACTCTGGAAGGATGGCACACGTACTGTTGCATTACTTTGTACCTGCAAACATTACTAACTTATGAGCTGCACAGCATATTGCATTAATACTGGAAAAATTAATTTAGAACAAAGACAGGCTACAGTTAATTAAAAACAAACCCAATGCTCACATCTGAGAGCTCTCCAGTAGGGATCAGAGCAGATATTCTACATATAGCACCAGACATAGTGGAAGAATTTGACAAACTGTCTGTCTGATGGTAAAATTAATGACTCGACGGTTCTAAGGGGCGCTTAAAGTTGTAATTAATTGCCTTCAGGTAGGTTACATGAGCTGTTGTGTTGGCTTATTTACCAGCATCTGTGCAAATTCAAACCTGAGAAAGTCAGTCGCAAAAGAGACCATCCTCCAACAGCCTTGCCTGCTTTTGGTAGGGAAGTTGCATGAGTTAGTTCAAAATAACATTAAATTTTGCACATGGAAATACAAGTGATGACCTCTACGCTCAGAAAATACAAACGAGATTTGGACATCTTTTAAATATTAATTAAATCAGATGTGCTATAAACTAATTAATATAATCTAGCCTTTGCATTACAGTAAGAACACATGAGATATTCACAGATAATAGGTCAGACAAGGAGACACCCTTTTAATACAGAGCTTATATTAAAATTTTATTTATTCACCAGATCCCTTATTGCAGTTACGAGGTTCGGTGGAACAATATGTACTCATTCTGTCACAACAGTATTGTGGCATCAGTTGTAAGTTTCTATTAAATATAAAGCTGACAAGATTAAAAATGGGGTCAAAATCAGGATGATTACATTTTTTGTCACATCTGGCATTTAGTAATTATGTCAGTGTCCTAAAATGCAAGTGACCGATTCTGTAAGAAGTAGATTATCCATGCACATGTCATGAGGCAAATCAAGATGCTTCCCTTATCTCCCAAGAACACCCTGTGGATTTTTCCATGACTCCACATACTCATTGGTGTATTTTAGAGTCAGATGCAGTGATGAAATCATAGCGCCACTGTGAGGGCACAGGCTTACAACACCAGCAGGCACAGCCAGCCTCTTCTGACATTTATTTTCCTTGACATATTGGTCAGTACACAATTGAAATATTTCCTTTTGGACACATTGGTCAGTACGCAATTGAAATAGCAGGTTAGCATGCATTTGGCTGGCAGTCAGACAGTGTGTGATGCTTGGGTTCATACACTGCAAGTATAGGGCTTTGGGAAGTATGCTTGATGCAAGGATGTTAAATAAATGGCCACAATTAAGATCCAAATTCAAAATGAACAGCAACAAGCTTATTAAGGGAATAATTAGAAACACTATGTGGTTTTGCATGACTGACTATTTATGAGAAATGCTCCCACTAAGTATCAGAGATTAATAATACAACCGATATGCATTTAAACAAGTTTTAGCTACATTAAAGAGACTTTTTTTCCCTAAAGTGTCTGTGCCACATTAAAAACAAACTTATTTTTCTCTCTGAAGTGTCTGTCCTCTTTTCAGGAGAAAGTTGATATTATTTCAACTCTAAGTCCCTTATCCAGGTGCTGTTCACCACCTTTTCCCAGCTTTCTACATCCTCTTCAATGTGGCCTGGGCCATACATAGCTGTTTATGCAGATTGCTAAGCACTTCAGTTCCTCTTAAAATCTGGGCCCTAAAATCTTACATGTCTATTATTTTTTTATCAAAATGAATGTGGAAAATCTCTGCAGGTGCAGACTGAGGGGTGGTCAGAGGGTTAATACACACTGCATGTTCTGCATTGTACAAGGATGGGGGAAACTGCTTCTCTGATTTCAGGTTGCGTACAAGGACAAGCTGACTGTGTACAGGTCATCCTGGAGACAGTCCAGGCTCTCTTGGGTCCAGGTAAGTCAGCTAAACATAGACAGGATGGTGGGGTCACAGTGAATTCTCAGCTTTTATGAAAGAACAGATACACACAACAGGCACCCTTGTACAGTATTGCAATATTTAAGTCTAGAAAGAGAATAACTTTAGGCTCTAGTTTTCCTTGTTTCCACACAAAGGAACAACAACAAATAAATATTCTGAAATAGAGTGGTTCTAAACATTCTCTTTGGTTGTTTCTGAAGATGTGTAGTGTATACATTTAGCCCGTATCCAGGGCTAAACTATAGTAGTTGCTCTATCACCCAGTGACACCTTCGCAGGCAGGAGGGGTGATCAAGAAAAGGAGAGAAGACCCACAAGTTGGAATGTAAACAGATTTTATAAACAGCAAAGTTAGTATTAACACTAAGATAAAGTATAAAAATTAATACTCAGCCCAGTGGATGAGGAGCAATCACAATAAACAGGAAAGCAGTCCTCAGGAACAGAATAATGAGCAAACCCCTCCAGGGAACAATGACCCTTGAGAAGGAAGAGCAGGAGCACCTGTCTACAGCAAACTTCCCCGTTTATAATGAGCATGACATTTGTGGTCTGGGATACACCTGTGAGCCAGCTCGGATCAGCTGCCCTGGCTTTTGCCCCTCCCAGCATTGGCTCCTGGCTGACACAAGACTGCTAATGACCTGCATACCATGGCTGGCCTGTGGTCCTATCCTAGCAAAACCAGGATGTGTAGGAAGGTCAATAACCATCAGGTATTCGTGAACAACTTTGCAGTCAGTAAAGGAGAGACAAAACTAGCTCAAAGACAGGTCAGGAAAGGTTCTGAGTGTGGAACTGAATCCCACATAATTCAGAGAACTAATGAGTGTTTTTTCCAGCTTTTCTTATGAGAGAAGCCTTCTATTAGAGTAATATTTGGTCCAGCACAACACATTCTCTTTATCTAGGGAGTTGACGGGGTGAGAGGACAGAATATCTTCAGGCTGTGGAAGTTTAATTTAATAGGATTCAGAGAAGAGATTTAAGGAGCTAATCATGCTTATTGCTGCTCAAGTCCAATTTTTATCCCCCAAAGCTACTAAATTTTTTAAGCATCTATTTTTGGCAGCACTCTCCAGCAAATATCTCCCCTTGGAGCACATTGACTTGTGTGGGCTGTATTACGTAAATGAGCTTCTTTGCCATCTCTGTAACTCCTAAATGCTAGTGAGACATGTAACTGGGCATTCCCTTACCTCACCAGTCTGACCTAGTCTTAGCCTTCCACTTAATAAAGCCCGAAGAGGACAGACATTCAACATGGGGCTTGGGACACAGTGGCCTGCAGCACTACATGCTTGGACGCCAGGATCCAGAGTCAGAACTGCCTGTATCAGGTGTCTGAAAAGTCCTATCCAAATACGAGGAAGGCTCAGGTGTCTACACCGGGATTCAAAGCAGTTGGTAATTTCACCCTCTGCTAGCCAAAGGAAATACCGTAGATGGCAGTGTGTTTGATATTCCATACATATATCTATATACATATATGTTTCCATATAGAGGAACAAAGGGGAGGAAACTCAAACTCAGCTAACCATGTTTATTGCATCCTGGGTTGCCCCTTCAGCATCATTTAAATGAGTATGAGGAATATTGTCCACAATTTGGAGGGAGATATTTAGGCACTACTTGGGCACCCCTTATGTCCCAGAGACCCCTCGTTGTCATTGGCACAATGGTTGTCAAGAGGGCTGCCAAGTGCTTTTAATGGGCAGTAAATAGGTAGGAAAATGAAATAACCATGGGTTTGGAGGTTTTTATCAGCTCGCTTTAAGAAGCTTTCCTCAAGCTCCCCAAATTCCTCTCTTCTGTAAAGAAACACCCTTCTCATACAAGTCTACTATGTCCATAGCAGATCCTCCTTAAAACATGAGGGCACTATCTTAGCTTACTAAATGCAAGGACACCTGGTTTGGTTATTCTTCTTTCTGAGAAACTGTGAATGTCTCCCTTCACAGCAGTTTCCTTCAAAAGTCTTGTGCCTATATGGCAGAAGAGGTTCATTCATCAGTGGCTGGGCTCACAGCCCTGCATTGGGAGGTGGCCAAGACTCGTCTGAACCCTCAGCCTTGCTGCTCAGGGAAGGCAGGCTCACTGAGATTTTCTCATCATTTGATGTTTACTGCAGTGCACTGGAAAAAGAGTAGGGCTGAAATTAGGCAGATCTTGGAGGGTTGAGCTGCCATTTTCACCAAGTCCCACAAAG
>NW_010421381.1:20990-24005 GCF_000710305.1 Buceros rhinoceros silvestris
CCCCACCCCCCCAGTTGTTAGATCTCTGCTCCTATCTCTAGGGTTCCCAGAGGCAAAACTCCCTACTGGCTCCTGGGCCCAGGAGGGCACAACACACTGTGAAAACACTTGAGAGAAAAATGAGTCCTTCTGCTAACCTCAAGTTCCAGTCTTAGCTGCATAAAAGAAAAAAAAACAAATATCAGGGGCTTGACTACTTCATTTTTCAGACTTAGTGCACAACTCATGCAATGAGCCTCCCCAAAATAGTGTCATGTTCCTCAAGCCCTCCTATGAGTCCTTAGTTTTCCAGCCACCAAGTGTTTGGCAACACTTTGTCAAACATTTTTCTGTATTTCCTGGCTGAAGCAGTGTGAGTCTTGTAGGGTCAAGACTGGGTCAAGGCTGTCAAGATTAATAAGGGCTACGAAGACACAGTGAAAAAGACCTGGAAGGTATTGAGATGAAGAAAAGACTTAATGGAGATGAGGAACCATGGCTATGTGGGTCTCCCACCTACCCAAAATCCTATGGACAGCAGCTGTGCCTGTGCTGAGTCAAGCTGCAAGAGCCAGAAATCTTATTGGATGAATAAAGGTTGTGAAAGATTGTACAGAGAGTATCCGGATCTTTTTGGATGTACTTTAACCATCTAATTAGTCCTAACACTGAAAAGCACACAACCATGCTTCGATTAATATCTGTTTTCTGCTTAGGTGGGTGAGTCACCCCTTCACCTCAAGAAAAGCAGGTCAGTGCCAGGGTATATCACTGAAGCCATCTGAAAATAAGATATATCTTGTTTCTGGGGAATCTCTCATCCTGAAACCCTTAGCCTTACACTTGAAGACATTTAAATTGAGATCACCAAGGTTGTCTATGGACTTGAATGACAAGTTTGTATTCATTCCTGTAGAATTTAGGAAACAGGATATTTTCAGCAATTTTGAATGAGATTATTTTTAAGGTTTTTGATTCATTTTCTTTGTGGTGCCATCTTGATAACATGAAAGATATGTTACATCCCATACAATAACAACAGAAAAAATAATTACACTGGTGGACAACCAAAGGCTTATTTAATCACATTTTTATAACATTGACATGCTAGATTAGAATATCTGATGGTGTTTTTCAGATGTATGCCGCAACCCAATAATCACACAGTCACTGGGAGCTACTTCTGCACTCCCACAAAAGCTGCACTCATTTACTTTCAAACTTGTGGCTACAAGCCAGTGGAAATGGGCAGCCTAAAATTATTAAACAAGGAACTGCTTCATCAGTTGCAAGAATCTCTCTGGCTACAGACCTTCGGTAGCTCCTGGTGCCATTAAATCAAAAGCCTGATCCAGCTCCTAGCTTTGTGTGGGAACTTGCTCAGACTTGCTTAATTTTTCGCCTGACCAGGGCTGAGCTTTCAAACCTGCACAGTTTTTACAATATTTATGAACTGCTGATGGTACAGAGCTGTATTCCTCAAATAGTGTTTTGCATCCTGGTGAGAAAAATAGTTAGCATAAGCATATTTCTATAACTGCAGTAAAAAGCTTTGCTTTCTTATGGCGCTAAAACAAATTTTTAATTGGATTAACAAACTAAATTCATTTTATATAATTGCCTTGGATTGTGGGTTCAACTGTTAGAAATCACTAGCCCGGCTGGCCCCTAGCAGTTTTCCCCCACATCTGACCAACCAGTCCTGAATACAGACACGCGTGAAAGGCTGCCTCATGCTCCAGGGGATGATGGAAACAGGGGAAGCTATCAATAGCCAGCTCAGGCTAATGAAAGGACATCTCTGCAGGGGTTGAGCAAGCTGGTGATTGGTTGTTAATTATATGGGGCAAGTTCAATTGCATTTCCTTGCAAAAGGTTATGTCTGTTTGACCATGATATCTACTCTATTTATATACCCATTTAATTACATTGCAGCCTTCGTACTTGCAAAATGCAGAAACTCTTATTAAGTGAATAATTCAGAAATATATGTTACCTCATTTTTTAATTATTTTTGCCAGTCTTATCATATAAACTAACAAAGAATTTTTCTTGTACATGTATGCAATAGAAATACCGAGGTATAAACACCATTTTGGTATCTGATTTTTCTGTTCCGAGAGAAATCAGATAGAGCAGTTCT
The DNA here is from genome assembly GCF_000710305.1 of Buceros rhinoceros silvestris. Lineage (NCBI taxonomy): Eukaryota > Metazoa > Chordata > Aves > Bucerotiformes > Bucerotidae > Buceros > Buceros rhinoceros. The sequence goes on from NW_010421381.1 coordinate 23,113, forward strand.
CAGATGGCTCCTTGCATCTTCCCCCTTTATCCTTACCTTTATATTTCTACCAAATGAGCTGTCTACAGCTGCTGCACTGCGCTCCTCTGCCCAGCTCTTTCCTTGCTTCCATCAGGATTGATCCAGCCTCCCTTTTGAAATGTCTCTGCACAAAGCTTTTACAGCTTTTTTGGAGGAAGGAAAATTGTGTAATCCAACTCAATGTCTCTTCTGCTTTCAGCACAGAAGCCAACATATTTTTTATTGATATCCCATCCTATATGAGTCTTCGTCTGACTCCTCTTTAAGATCTCCTTTGCGATTCATCCACCTCTCCCACATGACAACTCTGTTTTCTTCCTGTACCTCCCTAGTTTATCTACCCAGTTAGTTGAAGTCAGCCTGATCTTCCAGTCTGACACTTTCCAGATCTAACCTTTTGCTAGTTGCCTCTCTCTGTTCAGACTTAGGACTCAGCCTGTCTCTCTCCTTTGTCTGGGACAGAGTTCTCACTACAGACATTCCACCATCCCTATCATCTTTCCAAACTCTCCCCATGATCTCCCTTCCTTGGCCAGTTCAAAATTTTACTATACCCTCCCTATCTTTGCCTATTATTCGGCAGTCATACTTGATTTTCCTTCATATTTTTTCTGTGTCCAAATACTAGTAGTTTTTCTGTCAAATCCCTCTGCCTGCCTGTGTCTCTCTCTTCCACCTGGGAAAGGAAAGTTATCTTTGTTACAGTAACTGGAGTTCTTCTGAGGTGTTTTGCCTCAAAATTTTCAAAATGGATGTATTTTCCACACTTGGTAATGTAGAGCCAATGAAATTGGAAAGGGACTATTTTGGACCAGTAGGGGCATTAAGGGATCCTTTGCCACTGCGGAGCCCAGACTTGGTTAGTTTCCAAA
>NW_010421381.1:24117-77459 GCF_000710305.1 Buceros rhinoceros silvestris
AAAGAGTGCCAGTCATGGACTAAAGGATGTCTATGCTAATACTTACGCTTAGAAGTTACAGCCATGGGAAGCACCTTTGCCCATGAGACGTGATCTGAACTTGGCCAGTCCATAAACAGTGATAAATAGTTTAGCTGCAGCTCTGTCTTCCTAGAAATTATTTTAATATATTGCTATGAAAACATTCCAGTTAAGCAATCAACCGTGTTATCATAGCACCAAGATCCGACCTTTCGTGTTTTGTAGGATCTGCTCAGAGTGAGAGTCTCAACAATGTTTTTTTCCTGCTCTTCTCAGACCTTTATACAGCTTCCAAATCTGAATCACAGTAGCTCTATTCAGTGCCTGGAAAAACAGTTCCTATTCACTATCATCCCTCCTCGGTCTCTCCAGTAATACTTACGTTGCCAAATTGCCATCAGTGCTTTTACTCTTAGTTTGTATTTATCTTCGTGACCCACTGGCTCAGTTTCTTTTTGTGTTCTGTGTTCTTTTAGGAATAATAATTTTTTAACTGTATCATACATTGTTTTGAAATAAAACCTTTTTTTAAGTGACCTGTCCAGCTGCAGACTAGGGTGCTTACTTGCTAATATTTTACAGCCCTTCATCAAAGTACAACACTGTGAAATCATGTCACTAATAGCTATGGACCCGGTGTGGGAGAGGGCTATGGGGCCTCACCTCTTAGGGCTGTCGATGCACAACAGAACTGGGCTCTGAGGAAGCCAAAGGGGCACGATTCAGCTTTTTGTTCCACAGTTGTGTGGGCAAAGCTAGAATTTTTATGAAATATTAGTTGTTGTCCGTAACTCACTGATTTTGGATGAGACCTAGAGATCCACAGCTGGTAACTAACATACTAGGTGATGGAGTATCACTATAATCTTTAATTTTTTTTTATTATACCCAGGTGAGTTTGTAACCATTTTATCTTCTTTGGCATACTTTCAGGCTATTTTTCAGGTACATATAATGATTTATGCCCTTTCTCTTAGAGTGAAACTTATTTCACAGGAGTAATCATGGTTTCCAGTCTGTCTTTTATCAATGACATCAACTCACTCACCAGCCTAATGCTTCATTATCACATTGTTGTGGTGTTACCTTTCCCTCGAGGAGTCTGAAATGCTTTTATTACTTCCTGCTTGAACAACCACTAACCTCTCTTCTGGAGTTCATCCAACAGGATGACTATACTTCTGACACGACTGATTCAAATTGCCCTTGCCAGGATTTAACAGACTGAAATAACCGTCTCACTTTCTTCAAGGACAGAATTTGAGTCCCTGTGGAGTCTGTGATTTAAAAACAAGTGTCAGTTTTTGTGCAGTTTCCCATTTATCCTCTTGTTTTGATGAACTTGCCCACATTCTGAGCTTCCTGATGCCAAATTGCTAATTATTGGTACCTCCAGCTAGACTCTGTAAGGGTTTACGACCTGTAAATCATATTGATTTCTGTTCGTATACAAAATCTGAGCTACCTAGAATTTGTTGTTAAATTACTGTTTTCTTGCATTAATTTTCTGGACTGTGACTTCTTAGTTTGCTAATATGAGCAGCTAAATCATCCGCTTACTTTTAAATCTAATGTTCAGTATAGAAAAAAGTTTTGCTAAACTGATTCCTGGACTTTATTGATGTACAAAGAAGTTACATCCTCTGGGGCCAAGAGGTTAAGAGCAATCACAGGACAAATACACACTGTACCCAGCCTTCACCAAGTTAACACTGTGGCTGTACACTGAAGGGACGTTCCCATTTCTACACTAACAAATTAAGTTCCCTGCGATTAAGCAGTAAAATTGCAGCAACAAACGAATATTGAAAAAGCTTTCAGTTTTAACTTTGAATACAATACCTGAGAGAGGGCTTGGGGCTTCCTGGGCTTGGGAAAGAGAAAGAGGTCTGAGGATGGTGGCAGGAGAAAATGAGAGCCTTTCCATGACTGCCAACACCCTGCCACAGCCCCACAGACAGGTCCTGCACTGTACTGCTGAAGAAACGCCCTTCCAGTTCTCAGGCAAGTGTATAAAAAAGTAAAGCTGGATCCTCCTGCTGTCAGGAGCTGATCAGAATAAACATCTCAGACAAGTAAGTGGATAGCTGCAAGTCACACATGTCCCGCTGCCTCTCGATTTCCTCTCCTAGTCTGTAATGTGCCTTTTTACTCTTGGCAGAAGGATTTAAGGTACGGGCCGAGTTTAATGGTTGGCTGCCACTCAAGGGGACTTACAAAATTAAGAGGAAAGGCTTACCAGGGTTTCTTGCAAGAGGATAAAGATAAACTTAAAGACAACACATAAGTTATTTTTTTAAGCAAATTAAATTAGATGGGATGGGCCCTATCTCATTTTTAGTGACACTTACCACACTGGGATGTCCAAAAGCCTCGTCGTGCTGTTGTTACATAAATAACAACAATCCCAACAACTGATTCCTTCTGATGATGGATCTGATCTCATGGAAGGAAATCACAGTTGTAAAAGAATTGGAAAAAGAAATCTATTTAATTACGTTGAAATCTCTTTTATGAGTTGCCTGGATTCTGACATTCCAGGCTTTTCATGTAAACAAAGTTTTTAGATCTGGCTATTTCAAACCAGTTTAGTCCTGCTCAGCTCAGTGGGAGCAGCTTGATATGGACTAGCTGAAAATTAAGTCCGTTCGCTTCCACTGCTGGAAGGGTACAGGCACCACAATAGAAACCTGAACCCACCGGAAAATAATGAGCAAAGTATATGTTGAGAACAGTGAAAATTTCATCTTCTTTCTATTAACTTCACTGACACGTGCATTTCAATTTACCGCTAAGATTATTAACCATAGGAAGTTACTCGGAAGCTGGTAGCATACATGGCTACAGTCTACTACCTGTAGTTTGACTAGCCAAAGCATAAGCAGAATTTTCTCTGCTTCTTTGGTGCTTGGAGCTGGTTTCAGAGTGGTGTGGGTCCCTGAAGGGACCGTGCTTTTAACTGGATTCAGTGACAACACTGTGTGCTCAGATATTAGGTCCATTAACAATGACCACATTTTTAAATGGAGAGTGTGACTTACTTGATTATCCATTTAGTCAGAACATGATTGTTGAACACCCTTTAGAATAAAGTACTTAAATCAACCCAATTCTCCCCGGATACTTTATTAACTACTATTCAATAAAAGAGTGGCAATTACTTGGCTCTAAAATTGTTTTTTTCCTCCAACAAAAACATTTTAAGACATCACACAAGTGTGCATGCAGCAGTGGGCAGGAAGTCTCCTTTGGGAGTTTGGGCAGTCAGCCATTCATCTCTGCTTTTTGTTTCCTGAAGGTTAATTCTTCTTTTATCATGTTTTAGTGGCAATAAATTTTTTCTGGATGGATTTATTCCTGCCTATTCACAGCAACCCAGTGTGAAGATGTTAGAGAATAATTTCTTCCAAATCTTTAGAAGTAAATACATCTGCGGTAGGAAAGTCTTTTCTTGGTCGCTTTCCTTATCTCTGCCTTTTTTCTCCAATCTGTTGCTTACCTGTTTACCCATTGTTCCTCCTGTGCCCTCTTCTTCGGCCCTTACCCTTGAACTCTGTTGAGGCGTTAGTGCTTGAATGAATGTGTACATGAAACGTACCTTACACCCGGTGCACTTCCATCATATATAAAAGCTGCCCTGTATACCTGCCTACGATACATTCATGTCCTCGGACTGATGCACTTTTTCCTGTTCATTGCCGCTGTCAGATCATGCCTTTAAAAATTAAAATATTTTGTTTACCTGGAATATCCATTCTCAGCATCATTGCACAGAGGTCCATGATCTCTTTGAAAAATACACTTTAAATATGCATATTTAAAAGTGGTGATTTCTTATGTCTCAAGCAAGTAAAGGAATTTAATTGCATATTGTTTTAAGAAATAGATCATGCCATGCAAGAAAAAGAGGAGAAGAAACCGGTCTCTGACAAGCTACCCTGAGCTAAAACTCAGGTGTGATCGCAAACAGAGCAAAGACTGAGCACAGCAGTAGGACATACCAGCCTCATGAGATCAATTGATACCATTAGGACCTCCCTGTATCCTGTCTTTAGCTGGGGACAGTCTCCAATGCCCCAGAGGAAAGTGGAATATTCTCCCTGTCACCACTTGTGATCTTGGCTCGCACTGGTGTGAACTCTGTGAGATCTCCCATTTCGCTTTCTGGTGGGCACGGTCTCCACTTTGCTTGCAATAAGAAACATGCAGAGATGGGTTTTCTAAACAAACTGTTTTCTCATCATGGTCAGAAAATATGACTGGGTCACTTTGGGCTGTTTTATTTAGAGTAATGGTTGTTTGAGGGGCTCCCTCTCTCTCTTCCCGCTTCCCTTTTCAGGGTGGCTCAGTTGTCATAGACAGATGATGAACGGGACCATGGCACTGCAGCTATATGTACACCCTCAAGTAAAAGAGGACGTAGGATGAGTTGGTGGCCCCAGGGAGCACAGACCTGTTTGTGACCTCCCTGCATAGACCCCACTCTGCAGGGGATGAGCTGCACCCACCAAGGCTCAGCCTGACCCTTTACCCTCCCCAGGTCCAAAGCTGTAGTCATGGGACAGGAGCCCGCTCTCCCTATGACATGAATGTCATGTACCCCGGCCGTTAGGCATATGGCCCTGAAGGGAGCCATAGCTCGTGCAGCTCCATCCCTGTTGCCTTTCAGGAGCAAGCACCTCTGAGACCCTAGAGAGCCCTCGCAGAGCCCTTCAAAACAGAGCCTGGTAATGAGCTAATGGCAGTGCTGTGGGGCTGGTCGGGGCTCCAGCAGTGAGCCTGGCCCAGGGATGCTGCTAATTAACAGGGGAGACAAACCTATTGAGGCCAGTGCAGAGTCAACAACGCTCCAAACGTGTGCTTGCATTAGGAGGCAACATCAGTTGTTTGCCTAAATGCAGAACGAAACAAAACAACATGTTTCAAAGTTACATCGAGTTTTAGGCAGGAACCACGGAGAGGCTTCAGCACTGGCTTGAGCTTTCTGAGGAATTATGACTGAAAATATCTGGGCCTATGCAAATTTTAGTGGAAATATATATACACACTCTGGATGTGTTTTGAGCACACGTGTTGAAATGGTAGGGATGCAATAGGTGATTCCAGTATCACATTACTGTCACTTGGTCACATGCAGCTAGGCTACATGCTATTGATTTTAATCAGTTTATATTTCAATTTTATCTGTTGGTTTGTTCCAGGACACAGCTCCTCAAATATGATTTGGGCTATCACTTCAAGGTTAGGCATGTGTGCAGCTTGTTAGGACCTTAGAAGGTGAAAAAGCTAGTAGTGCATAGATTAACGAAGCTGACAACCCTTCCTGCAAAGATGATGCATGAACCTGTACCAAAACTGAAGCAGAATGCCTGGGGCTATGCAATCTGGACACTGACCTTTCAATGAACATATTTATCCAGCCAAACTATATTAAAAAATCTCAGTTTTAGAAGAGTTGCACTGATGTGTTTCCAGTCTGTTGCTTGCTGTTAGGAGCCATGAAACGGGGAGATTTACAGGCCACTCCTGAGCCACACCGCGCGATTCACAGCACATGGTTGTGGCCAGCCTGCAGCATCATTTTGTATGACACAAGTGTTCCCAGGGTTTAGCTGCGTGAGTGTTTTATGCAGTATTTATAAAAATAATCCCACATGCTTTTTTGTTTCATATAACGTATTGGAGCGCTCATTTCTGAAGGGTGTTTTGCAGGAGAATATACTGTAATGTTAACTTGCTTAAGAAATCTGTGCTGATAGAGAAATTCCTGCTTCTTCGTATATGTCTCAGTTGTCTCCATCAGCATTTAAAAAGGGCACAAGTCAACAGAATAGTTCTGTTTACGTGTGCCGTTGACCAGCATGTGAGGTAACTACTCAACAACATAGCTTGCTGTATAATCATCACCAGGTCAGTCACGAGTCCTAATGGGTGGTGGCACAATATATTCAGGGGTTCATTTTCAGTACTCGGTTTAATCGCCTGTCCTACCAACAGCTACCAGATCAAACAATTATTACACACAACAACATGAATTTACAGAAAAGCACAGTATCCAGTGACTTGACTTTTACGTAAGTCAGAGTTTATCTGAGGGGTCAACCACCGTGCGAAAGAGATCCTGAGGATGACACGATGCTCTACCCACCACAGCCTGTACTGCCTGGACAGCAATGGGGCCAGGGATGGCCCTGCCACCCTCTCTTGTCATTAGCATGGTTCACTTGTGAGCAATGATTCCAGGCAAAGCATCATTCAGTAGGAGTTTAGGCACATAGTTCCAGGTAAGTCCTGCTTTGGCCAACTCCTTTTTTCCCTGGGCTAGAGAAACTGGATGCTTGCCACAATGAAACCTTGATTGCCAGCACCAGTATCATGCCAGCCCAGAAGGACCTGGGCATGGGGTGCCACTGGTTCACTCTTTTTTAATGGTGATACAGGCTCTTCCCATGCTGGCAGAGGAAACACATTAACTAATTTATTGGAAATAAATGTAGTACTTCCTTTGAGTGTGCAAAAGCAGCCGTGTGGGGCCATTGCTGTCATGAGAAGCCTTGTGACAGTGGGCAGGTTGGTCTCTCCTGACCTTGGAAAATGTTTCTGCCAGTGTTGATGCAATTCTCAGCACTGTGTAGGGCAAGGGGGCAATCCTGCTGACTTAGCTGGACAAAAGACACTTCAAGTGTCTTTGACCTCCTATCAAATAAAACGCTGGTCTACTTGTATTTGCTGGCTGGAGTAAAAGGTGCACAGAGCCTTGGTTTACTCTCTGTTCCTTCATCTGTGCGTAGAAATAACTCCAGATGCATCAGTTCTTCATAAAGATAGCCAGATATTCAAAACGTATAATGAAATATTTATTAAGACAAAGTTATATCAAGTGGCCACATCTGCCCTGTTTGTAGGAACAGTTTCCAGTGTGTGCCTGGTTAGGGTGTGAGAGTTTCTTTAAGCATTAACCTTCCTTCAGTATCCTTCCCCACCCCATAACTCTTCCTTTTTGGAGCAGTGGTGGGATTTGGCCCTGGGTGAGACTATGCCGCTGAAGAGAGCCCTGCAGCACCAGGGAGCCTCACAGCAGAGCTCGCTCCTCCAGGCTCTGCATGGGGAAGGGGAAACATGACTCTTGATATGAGGCTGACACGTAGATCAGTGACAAAAGTTTTAGCTAGGCTATAATTTCTGCTACTATAGGTTTCACTTTACATTATCTTCAATCAACCCCCCCTGAATTTACTGTCTTCACTTGTCTTGAACTACAGCAGTCCATATGTTTCATACATCAGCTTTTATTTTGTCAGACAAAGTAGTGGAACTTTTCCGATCCAATAGCTGTGTATTTTTATATTAATTCCAGTCTCACATGGAAAGCTTGACTGAAATTAAAATCTAAGTTACGAGGAAAGACTATTGTTATTGTGGGACTAGGCTGCACTGGTTGTCACGTCTGATTTTTGACGGACATTCTTATGGCATACAGCAAATTTTCTCTGAAAATCTTACTGAAAACCTCATCATCCAGTGATGAATGGATGTAAATTACTCTGGAAACCTATTCTACCAGGTGTATTAAAAAAAAATAAATGCCTGACAGGCAAACAAAACCAGAACTAAACCTGCAGAAAAGCTCGGGATGAGTGACAGGGAAAGTCATCCTGTTTATTCTGTTACCTTTTACGTGGAACATCAAACATCAGCCATTAAAACCAGGAAGTTTTATCTACTAATTAAGAATGATGTTGCAATGATTATCCCCAAGCTTTTTTGTCTAGAATGAAAGTGTACACTCTGAGAGCAAGCCTCTCAAAAACACGGCTGTGCCTCTGCGGCGGTCTTGCTACATTATTTTTGTTATTACAAATCTTTAGTGAACCACTGCTGAGCAATAATCTCACTAAAATTAGCTGGGTAATCAAAGTGTTTTCCTTTTTTATTGTTCATGGTGGAATGTTTTCCAGTTGCAGTCTGAAATGCACGGTTTAGAGAAGGAAGGTGGCAGTTCTGACATGCTGCTGTCTCCAGCACGTAACCTGGCTGTGGCTGTGATGTGCCTGCTGGAGGCTGCTGTCACTAGCAGACAGACCCTGACACTATTAGACAGTCATTCACTAGAAAAAATAATCCATTATGCAAACCTCTGCCTGAACACCTGCCTAAAAGGCCACAAGCCTAAGTCTCAGCTGGTGTAAAGGAACGCAGCTTCAATGGCTTGGGCAGAGCAGTGACTGCCTGTTCTGTCTGAAACATCTGTCTAGAGCTTCAGTGTTCACCATCTCTGCTCTCACCATCAGCAAAAAGAAACAACTTGCCAGATTTTCTTTGTTCTTAATCATTCACCTGTGGCTGTTCCCACCACTGTCCTCAAACATCTTGAACCGATGTATTTTGTACAATGCTGATACTTGATCATTCTTCTATAGCAGTGTTTTGAAAACTGTTTTCCTAACACCTTAGACTCTCATATCGTATCATACTGCCTCAATCCATGCAACAAGTCTCCTGCTACAAACCTGTGTGCACCCTGTAAATGAATTCCCCTTCCACCCCTCACTGCTGCTGCAGGGATGATGTGGTGCCAATCCCAAAGAGCAGAGCCTCTGTCCTCCTCACACACATCGGCTCTGACGTGCTGAGATAGCTCCTGCAGGCAGCATCCCTCTGAAGATGATACTGTTTGACAACGCACATCAATTCCGTGTTTCTTCATCTCGCTTCAGACCAACAGGGCTTCTGGTGGTGTGACGCTGAAAATGTGCTGAGTGTGCCTGTCCTATCAAACAGGTTAATCGTGGTCACCATTCTGGTCACACTTTAAAAGGAGTGACTTACAGAGTGTCAGAGCAGGGGAGCGGGCACAGCAGGCACAGCAGGCACAGCACTGAGCGGCAACAGCCGCCCCGCTGGAGCGCAATCTGCTGTGTGACAGCTATTCCCATCTTCATGCGTCAAAACCTTAAGCCTTTCTTCTGTGACACAGAGATTAAGGGCAATCCTGACAAATTCAAAACCAGATCAAGTACAGTGCTTTGGTGAGATGAACTACTGGCCTACAAATCACCCAGCGCCGGCTGGACTCAGGGGCTTCTTACGGGAACCCACCCCCTCTGGTTTGGCAGGTCCAGCGGTGGGCAGCTCATCACCCTTTTCTGAACCTATTCTGAGCCTGTACAGGAATCACAAAATCACTGAGATAACCAGATGCAAACCAACTGAGTCAGCCCCGGGTTTTTAAAGTGGGTTTTGTTTGTTTGTTTGTTTGTTTGAATAGCTGCCAAGCACAGGCACCTACAAACACTGATCTGGGAACCCACCACCAAGCCAGGTGTTCGACTGGTTTCTGACTCTGCCTCCAAAGAGCACCATTTCTGTGAGCCTTTGGGACAAGAGTAACCGCTGAGCTTCAGACCAAGCATCCCTGTCCCATGGTTCTAACCACTGACTTTTCCAACAGCAGTTCTGCCCCAAATGTCCCTGTAATTTATGGTCATGATAATGACGGGAAATTAGAGTTCATTAGAGTTCATTACTACTATTGCTTACACAAATAGCATTACTGCTTTCCGGAAAACAAGTAAAACCTGTGCTGGTAGAAAGTGTCCCTGCCCATGGCAGGGGGGTTGGAACAAAAGGGTCTTTAAGGACCCTTCCTACCAAGACCATTCTATGATTTTATGATTATGAACTTGTGTCTCATTCTTATTAGCCACTGTTCTATAGTGGCTTTTAAAATATACGTGTACGTGCGTGCATATATATGTGCATTCAATGGGATGTGACCTTAGATGCCTTGCTCTGGGTAGCAGTTTTCCCCAGGCGTCTGCTAACCCACAACTGTGACCTCCCTCTAGTGGTCACTTCTTATTTTTAAACGCTAATGATCAGGCTGGGTTGTGTCTCACATTTTAAAAAAAAAATTAGTTTGTTTTAGAAAAACACACGTGACCTTCCCTTTGATAATGTTTCTGCTCATTGCCTAATTTTAATAGAACAGCAGAGGCTGTTTTATTATTAAAGCAAAAACTTGGAACCAAGCATCTGTTGGAAAAAATCCAGAAAGAAAAAATAGTATCAACTACATAAAAGTTCTTGCTGCCTAATTGGCTCATTAATTGTACAAGTTATATAATTACACCTACAAAGTGTGGCTTGTGGGTCACTACCAAATCAAAGCTGTAGTATTCAGCTGTAGGCAGTGTCACTGGTTTTCTAGTGCTTCCTCATGTGGTGTTTGTTTCTAGAGACCATCAGATGGTCTAGCAAAGGACACTTTTCCCTCCTTACTGAAAACCATCCCAGTCTATGTCAGCTTTTTCTGATTCATCTGTTCTCCGACTTGGCCAGAAAGTGTTTCAATTAGCTGCCTTCCCTATGCCCCACTTCTACCTCCTCCCACCCCACACTCCCTCTCAATTTTTTTGCTGAAGCAGCTCTTCCAAACCACTGATTTTGCCATTCCAGGTTTGGAGTCCTCATTCAACATATTCTTCATTTACCAAGCAGTTTGTATGGCCCCCTCGTATCTTCCCTATCTCAAAGGCCTTCCCTCACATCACTGGAACAACGCTAGTCGAATTCCCAAGCAAAGGGAGAAGGGTCTTTTCAGGTAGCCCTGCCCTGTACTTAGAGAAAGCAGTTGTTTCCCAGGAGATAGTTCTAGCTTGCTTCAAAAAGTAAGGAAATCAAAGCAACTGCTTCGTGTGTTTGTTCATCCGTTTCCCCTACCCCAAATCTCAAACTTAATGGCAATTTCAGTTACGTCATAAGTTTCTAAGATTAGTTAGTCCTTCTAAGTCTCTTGAAACAAGGGCTGGATAAATAGGAAAAAAGCCAAACCACAAAGTTCTCTGGAAGGAGAACGGCAAGCCATTGATGTGTCATATGCTGTTTGTCAACAACAGATCGCCTGGTCCACACCTGGGTGGTTGAGCTGATCTAGACAAGCAAGAGCTCCTGCTGCATCTCCCACGTGGGTACAGCACACTTTTCTCCTTTCTCCTGGCTGCTTTTCTCCTTTTCCCCTTCAGGCCGTCTAGCTCAGTGGCCATTTCTCAAACCTTTACAAGAACCTCAAATATCACACCTTTCATTTTTCTCTGCCCCAAGTTTCATTTTTCCTCCCTCTTCTTCTTACTGTGCCGGACAGGGTAACTTCTCATGCCAGCACGCCCATAAGGCCTCTCTTGCCACAGCACAGTCGTTGCAGGCCGTCCACTTGGAATACATTCTGAATACTGCTATTTAGAAACCTTAATTTGTCCCCTTAACTTGTCCTTGAAGCACTGTAGATATTTGCGAGTGGGCAATTAAGATGATGGGTTTCAAGACCAAAGCATCCCTCTCAGGAGGCCTCTGGACTGGGAAATAGGGCAGCACCCTCTGGAAGATACATGTCAAGTGCCATTTATTATCAGAGGGAAATGTAGTTCATTCCTTGATGCAGCACGAGACGCAGCAATTTTTAAGAGGCACCAGAATCAGGCTGTCTAAACCTTCCCTGTTTGAAGGCTCAGGTCTGAAATCCCAGGCGTGTTTGTAGAAGATGGCAGGCCGGGGACCAGGTATTTTTCCTCCTCCTCCCTTATATCCAAAATGCGATAGAAAGCCAGGCAGGATTAGATCCAATTTACAGCAGCAGCTTAGATTTTTGACCTGATACCATAATTTTTTTTTTCAGCTGACAAGGAAACCACAGTATCTTCTAAACGTCTTTATTTTACCTGAGCACCGCAGGGTAAGGGAAAACAGGTCGAAAGGCTGGCTGGGTTCCAGCGACAGGAGCTGTCTCCTGCCCTGCCTCACTCTCCAACTTGTAACATACGCAGACCTGTTACTTGCTGGCTTCAATTTTATCCCATGGGGCTTCCTTGGGGGCCAAAGCTACTGCTGCCAAATTCAGTCGGGCAAACTTCTCCAGCCCCAAATGAAGAATCCACCTTTCAGATATGAAACATGATCTGAAATTATTATCAGCTCATCTACACGTAAGCACAGTAAGGAACTTTTGTACATTTTGGTTGCCAAAGGTCATGAGATCACAAGGATCACAATTTTCCTCCTTGCTTAGAGTCACAATGGATCACACCTCCTGTCTGTCAAAGTCCTGTTGACATGCATTTCTCTTGACAGTTTGGTCTGAAGTTTCCACTTCTTGTGTACCAAGAGCAGCAAGAGATTCCTTCAGAGATTAAAAAAAATTATGGCCAGTTGGATTTATTTGCACCCCAAGGGGCATCATTTGGGGGTCGATTCCTACAGGTAGCAGATAACACTTATCTCCATCTTCCCACGGTGACCGTTGCTGCTTCTGCCAGCTCTCTGAAATGTTCTTTCCCAAGGTTGTAGGAGGGGGAAGTCTGAGACAGAGGGGGGGGGACAGAAACACAACAAAGGACAGTTATTTTTCAGAAATTACTGGAATCTCATCCTCTTCCTGATTTCCTTCCTAATTCTTCTTTCAGAGAAGAAAACACTTCCATATGGTAGATGGTATTTCTTTATTATGTTATTTCTATAGGTTCTGTCTTCAAATAGGCCAGACAGCATACAGAAAGCATTTGGTTCCCAAACCTTTTGCCATATTGACTCCGCTATGTGAAGCTACGAGGAAACTGTATTTTCCTAGGAACAATGCGAGAATAGAAGATTACAAGAAAAATTAACCATTGGTGTATCCTCTTTAATTAATTCCCTCTAGATTTACACAATCACTTCAGTGAGAATAAAATCAAAAGCAAAGGTGCACTGCTAGAAGGAAAATGCAGCAGCTACACGTACTGGCACACTGCGGGGAAAGTCTTTTTAGGACACTAAATCCTCATCTGGGATCCTATCTGAGGGGTCTTCATTTTGAACAACTATTCTTATTTTCTCTTATCAACACCTGCAGGGACGGAACGTGATTGTTTTGGTCTTTTTCTTTGCAGAAATATGACTAAGTGAACCATCCATGGAAGTAAAATGTAAATATCAGGAGATTTCAATGGAAAATCTTCAGACAGATTCACATTTTTCAAATGGTAACACATAAAGACATGCAACTTTCCGTAATTAATTTGGCTGCAGTACATAAAGTCCTAGAAGAGCATGGGAACAACATCTACTGGAGTTGTTTAACGTTTTTTTTCCACTTCGCTTCATAATTACATAGTGAACCAGATGTGATTTTTACTGCTAGTGTAAACAGAACAAACAATGACTTTTTAAAACCACATTTATTTTTAATACAAAATCCGTTGCACTATTACAGAAGTGAGCCTGTATGTTTACCCCCACATGCACAGATAATTCAGCATCTACAATGAAATAAGAGTAAAATTATATTTCTCTTTTACCAAAACCGTTGGCAAATCTCATTAAGAGATGTTCTCTTTGTGCTTTATAATCAGTGTTTGTAGAATTCATTTCTTATTTCGGTTCCCATTAAGAAAACTGATCGATGTAAAGCTCAAAGGTGCGAAAGAGGCTTATTACAGCTGGCTGACATCTGTGATTACTTCGGTTGTGCTTTACCTACAATAGAGACATGAAAGCTGCGAGGTGGACTGTGGTCTAGTGTAATGCACTGGCAAAAGCTCTGAATGGTTCGATTAGGAATCTGCAGGAAATAAGCAGAACAGTTCACTATTTTGTTTTCACAGCAAAAAAAAAAAATCATATCTTTAAGTAGATGCCTTAAAATACCATGCACACCATTGGCTATAGTACTTCTTACACAGTACAACATAGGCTTTCTTGTTTTATTTGTCCGTAACACCTAGAAGCATATAGCGTCTACGCTTTAAGTGTATTTACAAATTCAACAAAATATCTACATATAAAAAGCTTACTTAAAATTAAACTTGATGCAAGTTATGAAAAACCAATTTATTGGCAAATGAAACTGAGCATTCCTTCAACCATAGGTTGTTATAAAAATTTATATTTGGAGGTAAACATTTGATTGATATAGTATGCGAGAAAGTAATTTTGTGACCGATAATGGTACATCCTTTACCACTAAACCATGTCAGCACTTGTCAGATCGAACTCTGTGGTTCCGCGCGGTAACCCCCGCACTGCTTCAGGGTGTAGATAATTACAAAGCTGCCACACTCATCAGGCCGGGACACAGAGGGAAATGTGCTCTCGCTGGTGTAGTCGGCTGGTTTGGCTTTTTAAAAATTTATTTTACAAGAGCTTAGACCTTGCTGTGTTAGTAAATAATTTAATTCTGGTTGTGGTGGGTTTTTTGTAAAAAAATCTTCTAAGGCCATGAAAACATGTTGTGCTGTAACTGTCTGGAAAGCATTTATTTTATTTTTTAAAGGAAAAAAGAAATCACACTTTTCTTTGTCACTTAAAATATTTAAACCCTTCCATTTTTAGCACAACAGTTTCATAACACTCTTTTTTCGTCACGTTTTTAGTCTGTTTGGCAATGACAGTAGTCTGCTAATCACAGTTTACTGCACCGACTGATTTAGTAGCACAGCGCATTATGGAATGCATATTGTATAAAGGCACTGAATGTATTTTGCCCTGTGTTTTCTGGAATATTTTCTGTCATTTTTAAAGTTTTTCTTTCAGAGACTGTACAAATTCCAAAATGCATTGCAATGCGTATCTTCTATGCCCTAAAATCAATTCCATGTGTTTTGATGTAAAAATAGAACACTGTACTGCTGTAATACTCGACAGATTAAAAAGGCTATGAAGTAATAGGAGCAAAGAGCAGATAATAGGGTCTCATTAAGCATCAGCAAATGCAAGTGTCATACTTAAATCATTTAGCAATTATATACTGTACATACTGTTCCTAACTGTCTTGCAAAAAGACATATGATAGCTAGACATTAAGTCACCAATTTCACAACAATGTCCACAAAGACATTGAAGTTCTATAGAATACTACGATAACACTCTGACAATGAAAACGGAATTCATACCCAGGGATTCAGCTGAGGACTGCATAACAAATTGTCAAACCAGGTTTTTATAGTGTACACGAGGTTATCTGTGAATTGTGTAGCTTTTTTTTTTTTCCCATGCATTATACTGTATTTTCATCAGGAAATAAAATTACAAGTCGATGTTACTGTTTGTGTCAGTTCCTTTTTAAAAAGTAAAAATACCCAAGTTTGGAACAAAGCTTGAATTTCGTACTTTGATTCATACTAACACACCACTTGATGTGTCGTTACGCTGCATAACTGTATTGACCTGCATGTTCTCATAGCATTAACATCTTGTGGCGAGGAGCTCTGTTACCTGCATGTTCATAGCATGAGAAGGAGGATGTACAAGTGCTTTAAACAAACTGAAGGTACAAGGGGATGGAGTTCTGTGATTACACAAATGAATTCATGGCATTTACGGGAGAAGGAGCCTCAGAGCTTTCATTTCCTTCTGCAGGTTCTTTCTCTTTTTTACCACTATATTGTCCAATAAAGGAGCCATCCTCATTGAACTGACCATTTACACCTTCTCCATAGTCAACTAAACTATCGTCGCTGTCTTCTTTCTTCACAGTTCTGTCTGAAGGCGTCCGGCTTCCTTTTTTTAGAGGTTTATGGTCCTCCGCATCACTGGAGATACAAACAGACAGACAGAAGGGATTAACTGATGTATTACAAATTAAGACGAAATCAGCTATGCATGCAGAGTTTATAAAAAGCATGTGTGCAGCCCTATCCTCCTTTAGTAAACCCACATCACATTGTAGAGACAGATCAATATGATGCAGTTGACATGAATACATGGTGTAGGAATGGTTTAAACAGAGAATGTCTTCAGGGAGGGAGGTGGTTTCGTGGCTTCTTGTTTTTGTTTTTTTTTTTTTTCCCCCATCGTGCATGACTTTTTAATGGTAAGGTTTGTTCCTTTGGCTCAGAAGCAATTTAGATGCAACTGCAAGCATTAAAAAGAGGGTTGTGAAAAAAATAATTTATTTGTTTTCCAAAGTAACAAGCTTATGATGTGCTGTGAAGTTAGTCTGTTAAACTTCTTAATTTCTTTGACACCTTGAACATGAATGAAGAATGAATTTGGTTAAATGAAATATACTGATTTTCTTTACTAGTCATAAAGAAAATAAAAGTGCTGCATTTCAAATAATTTGTTACATAATGCAGGCCAGGCTTGCAATTTTCAACCTTACCTTTCAAGAGACCTACATATT
Source organism: Buceros rhinoceros silvestris (assembly GCF_000710305.1). Taxonomy (NCBI): domain Eukaryota; kingdom Metazoa; phylum Chordata; class Aves; order Bucerotiformes; family Bucerotidae; genus Buceros; species Buceros rhinoceros. The sequence goes on from NW_010421381.1 coordinate 40,295, forward strand.
CCATTAAATGGGTGCAGAAGAAACAAATGAAAATAGCCTAAGAAGAAAAGCAAAGTCCGTATCCTGATAGTGATCAGTATTTTATCAATAATAATTTGCTCTTAAAAATTGCTAAAACATTTACTGTATACAGGTAAAGATATGATTTAGCTTACAGGAGCTACAGTTGAGCAGTTAAGAGCATGCTTAGTTCATTTAAATACTTATGAGATCAACCTCCTTATTCTTAGCCATGACCGGTAACTTGTTCTGACAGTGATGATGGTGATTTGGAGGACAACAGCAAAAGAAAAAGAAGGAAAGGCAGGGAGGAGAGGTCCCTCTGGCAAAGAACTGTGGTCGGTCCCTTGTCAGTGGAATAGCTGCGGCACCAGCAGCCTCTCCAAATAAACCTGCAGCTGTGGTCAGCTTGTATTTCATGAAACAGATGCAGTTGGGCTCTTCTCAGAATACTTTACACTGCACTTCAGTTTCAAGACGAAGATTTCGGCAGTGGCTCTAAAGCATTTCCAACTAAACCCTGCACTTTCAGGTGCATTTATTTCTCTTGTCTTAAAAAGAACATGTGACTTTATTTGCATATAGGGTACAAAAGAATAAGTGATTTTTGTTTTTTTTTATTTAAAGACTCCCACCTTATGGAAAATATAAAGAAACATGTACAGAGCACCACGGGAATAAAAATATATTTACAGTATCCACAATATTAGACTGAATGTATATTCAGCAAATTAACTGTGTAATTCCTAAACCCAAATACCTTAGTTCTTCCAATAATTATATTTTTTTTCTAATGAAGATCTTTGAACACCCAGAGAAACCATATATATATATACACACACAGCACATACAAGGTCACACATATATCGTTAGCTAACATACGCCCTGTTGAAGAAACACTTCACTATTGCTAGAAAACTATTACACCCATTTTCCATTAAGCTGCTTCTCCTCATGTCATCAGCTTTTTTGGAAGACTTCAAGTTACCACATTCTAGAAGCAGCACACCTCTAATACGCATATACTTACAGGAAACGCCTACCAGAGATTTTATTCTTCTGTGCATACACAAGAAAGAAGTGGTAGGAATATCTACTTTATTAACACATAAGAAAATCTTCACGTTTAAAATACACAAAGGCAAAGAGTCTAAACTTGACTAATGGGTCTTGACTTTGTTTTTAGTGATTGCTGTGTACATGTCACAAGGATAAATACATCTTTGATCTCCTGTTCTCAGTGATACGGCAGTGTATAGGCTACTAATGTGTACAAGAATGCCACTGCAAAACACCAAACACCCAGCAGCGAAGTGCAAATGTTTGTAACACTGCAAACACAAGCAGATTGCAGAGACATCACCAAAGGGAGCTCACTCTGGAAGGCCCCTGTATTTAAAAGGTTGAAGACAGAACTGAGTATTTCGGAATCACATGCTGTGCAGTTTCTCCACTGCCCTCGTCAAAGGGCATCAGAGTCACTGTAACAGGTCATACGAACCAAACAAAGACCACCAGGCCCTCACGCTGAAGTCGTACCGGGTCCTACTCCCAAAGAAGAATGACGTGCAGTGTTTAACGCCCTCTGGGTAATAGCGTTTAGTACAGACCATTGCACATATGGTTTCCTGTTTGATCTTAGAGAGTAGCTTCATAACTGCTTACGGTGTAATATGTAGGAATGAAAATAAATTAAAACTGCATTTGTACCATATTCCAACTGGTCGAGAAGCTCTGTGCAAATATTCTACAGATCAACCCTGTCCTGTGTAATTCATTAGGTTGGAATATACACTAAATAAATAATAAACCATCACTGTATTTAAAAAAATGCACATTTCTGTGTTTAATCCAATAATGCTCTATTTTCATTTGTACCTCAGATAAATCTGCGTGTGGGAACTTCTGCTCTTTGGGTTTTCATGGTTTTGAAAACAAAGTTTATTTATAAGCCAAACAATGAAGAAATACTTACACGGTTGGTTGCGTTATGTCTGTGATTTTTCTATATTTTAGGTAAGGATGCAGATTGTGCTGTCTGTCTAATTAAAAGCAAACACACAAGAGTGCAGATTTACCCAGCAGTGTACCCGCACAGGGGTGGGTGCTGCTGCAAGGGCGTGGTTACAGTAGATGCAAAAATGGAATCTGACCCTGGGGATTCCCTGCCTTTTGTGCACATGGAGAAAGAAGCTCTGCCAAGACTCTGGCAGTGGGAAATGAAGTGGGATTATGCAGGGTGCTTTCCACTCCTTGTTCGGGAAAAGGCAGTATGCACCATGGTGCCATGTACTCTTTATCAAACTGCATTATGACCCTTGTATTAGATGAATAAAATGTTTTGGGTGTTCATAAACCTATTGTTCATAAACCTATTCCAAAATGCAACCAGAGTAGATGATAATTTCTTGGAGTTTTTGTTTGTGGTTTTGCTTTGTGACTTTTGTCCTTACCTAGGGTAACACCATGAAATAGAAAGTAAAGTGCAAATTGGATTGACTAAAATTACAGTGGAAAACTGAAAAAGTTTTTGAAAAGTGTCACGTACGCAGCGCATACAATTAACAGTGACATAACAGGTACTGGGAAGGAACAAAACAAACGGTGAGAATGGGTATGAACTCAATATTTAGATCAGATTGCTATGAAAGTTAAGTGTAGTGATACTTTCACTATTTGTTGTCTTATACATAAACTCCATACTAGCAGCTTTTTAAGGATGGAAGTCTCTCAATGAAGACTGATAGGTACCTGCCATTTTGATATCCACCACACACTTCTCTTGCCCTTTGAGTAAGAACAGCACTTAATATTAAAACATTCTCTAGAAGCGTGTTTGAAATATTTTTCATGAACGATTGCTAATACACGAATGTTTCTTTTTCTTCTTAGTTCAATGAAATACACATTAAACTTGCAGCTAACGATTAAGAGAAATAAAAAATACGGAGGTGACAATAACATGTGTAAGCGCAAAGTATAAACTTTTTTTTTTTTAGGAAAGTACTTCCATTTCACAAGCTCATCAGTTATTGAAAGAAATATGTACCTTGAAATCTCCTTTCTTCTTTCAACTTTTCAATTTTTCTTCCTTAGATATGGGTACATGCAGCAACCAGTCAGAATGGGGAAGACAGTTTTACGATGCCTCTGCAGTCCAGCAGGCAACTAGTTCCCACTAAACTTTGCCACATTCATGGACATGCAAAAAGACTCAATATATGGTTAGCAATATACTACTTTTCCTTGTAACACAACTGTCAGATGAAAGGCAACATAAAACAAACAAACTCAGTAAAGCATTCTGGGCTACTGGATGCAGAAGATGAAAACTGTTGGCAGTAAATTCCCTCTTTGTGGCCTCAGGTCAACAGCCCAGAAATGTTTAAGTATAAGCAGTCACATAAAGCCACAGAAGTACCTCACACTATGGCTTCCCTGCACACTCCAGGACAACCTCTGCCACAATACCCAAGAGGTTTCTGCTCACGCTCCAAAACTGATAGGACTGCGCAAATGAAGGATGCTTTCCCTCTACGCTTATGTACCTGTATCAGTCCAGACTTCAAAACATTCTACTGTTTCTAATCTAGCTACGACATAAGAACATCTGTATTCATTTTCTGAGTAGTTTCTCTTTAGCATCTCTAATGCTCAATCTTCAATCTTGGCAGGAGCTGGAAAAACTGGGAGATTGAGCTCTGGCTTTAAATAGCAATGGGTTGAAAAAAATGACTCACTCCTTGTGAAAATTTAAAGAAAAATCTGCTTGAGAGAAGTTCAACCTACTTTCCACCTTTGGTATTTTTGGTGGAAAATCATCCAAAGGGAAATCAAAGCACTGATTTTAAAAGTAGTGACACAGATGTCCAAGCATTAAAATGAGACAAAGAAAGGACTAGGTGTAAACAAGGACACATAAGACCACTGCCAAATCCAGTCAGACTGTTCAGAGACAAGAATTCTTCAGGCAGTCCATTAACATTATGTCTTGAGCTAGAAGGGACCAAGTTTAGAATTACGGTGCTGAGGAACAAATCATTGCCAGGTCCCCGTGGAAGCACACCTAAGCTGCAATATAACTTGAATAACTACAAGAGAAAAAAATACTACTGTTGTTTACAAACTGTATTCTCATTGTTAATCAACCCAGAAGAAGAAGGGAGAGCAATATATTATCTAGCAATCTCAGAACTCTCCATCAACCAATTACAGAAAGTCTCTCATCGCATATCCAAGAATTTCTAGAAAAAATACTGTGTGTCAAAATGTTGAAGAGGCAAAATAATTCAACAAAATGGGAAAACATCCTACGTCACCACACTAGCATTTCTCCTACTGTAGTTGCCTTGTCCTGTTTGATCTTCCTAAGAACTGTGCAGACTGCAATGAGACTCTAGGCTTTCATACCTCCTGTGACGTTAACTGAGATGAGCACGCCTGCAGTCCCTCCCTGGCCGTGAATCCACGGGTCTGTAGATGACATAACTTTCAAATTTCTCTCGATTTAGGCCCAGGATGGAAATTTAGGTTGATTTATACACCTATGCTGACCTGAACAGGAGCTCTAGATAGTCTTTAATTTTAATTTAAATAAATGTATGTTTGTGGTACTTCTTGTTTTTCTTGCAGTTTCTTGGTGTTACCATTGACTAGCCACAATTTACTATCTCAGTCTGCTACAACTCAGGAAACCACTGGGATTGTGGTACAGGTTGTGACAGAGGCACTGTTTTCCCTTATTATGGAAAGGGCAGGTATTCCTCCAGTGACAGGAACAGTGTCCCTGGTCATTCTGTGGTTCCCAAAACACCTGTGTTTCCTAAAGCATTATTTCGTTTGTTAGACTGATTCAACAGGAAAATTCCACGTCGGCTGGTTCTGCAGAAAGTATGCTCCTACGATGAAGTTGAAGGGTGCAAAACTTCAAACAAGTCCAAGCCACCCCAAGACCACTGGGAAGCCCAGAAACTGAATGTGACAAAACTCTCCACTAAAATTGAGAGTTATGACTTCTCTAGAGTATCTTAATTAGTCATTAAGATTTAAGTAATGTAATAATTTAAGTCTTATTTTGAAACAATTCATTTTCTAAGCAATGGGCTTACTTGTCCAGAAATATTGCAGTCCGTTAAGCAAAACTTTTCCCAGTTCCTGAGAAAGAAGGAAGCAAATCTGTGTTTTCAGAAAGTTCCTCTTGATGGTCTGGTGTCTCTCTGAAAGTGAGATTTCCTTTCATACTTGGTATGAAATGATTGTGAGACCTTATACTTCCCCTTCCCTCCTTTAAACTTTGGAGGAGAACGAAAGGAGCTCAGACACTTTTGAGGATAAGAACACAAAGAGCTTCCAAGAGAGCTCTTTTTTTTCACGTGACATAAGGAGTGTTTGTGTCCTGAGAAATCCTTCATGATCCGGACCAAGGATTCACCGAATAGCTTGCCGCCTGTGTATGGTAAAGACAGCAGTTTACGTTTTAGATTCTGCGATGAGGTCCAAGGACGTAGCCATATAGCTCTCCGCGCTACAGTGAGGCATGCCATATTTTTCACAGTGAGTCTAAGAGAGTCCTCAGCTGCATCGTGGATAAAATTAGCTGCAATTCTACATAGCCTGTGTTTCCTCTGCATGACACCAGATGGGACCCATTTCTTTTTGAATCTGGCTTGTTCTTCCTCCAACCATATTAGTAACGCTCTAGAAGCATAAGTGCAGTAGATAGATACTCCAAGCTGGGCTGCAGCTAGCTTGAAAGATCTTTTAATTGCTTCCTCAACCTTTCTATCAGTAGGATCTTTAGGGACAGCATCCATATTAGCAGGCACTGAGAGTCCAGAACCACCAGTAACTAGCGCTCTGTCCACCTGAGGCAAGGCCCCCCACAAAGCAGCTTTGTCCAATGGAAAAGGGTAGAGTTTCTGCAGCACTGCTGGGGCTTCATGCTTTGCCTCAGGATTACTCCAAATCCTATAGACAAGATCTTCCACTGCTGCATCGATAGGAAGCGCATTATCTACCTTGTCTTCTTCAGAGGGGATAAGCAGTTCTTCTGAAGCACATTCAGATTTGCAAGATTTTAGCATTAACACTCTCTTTATATGCCTGAACAGATAATTCTGATTCTCCATGTCAAACTTACGCAGGAGATCTGGTCCTTCTTGGTCTTCTGTAGGGGACTCAGATGACACCTCGCCATCTTCAGGGGATGACTCAACCTCCAAGGCCTTGTCAGCCTCAGATTTCTGCTTCCCAGAAGCTGTTTGATCTTTTACATTGTCCATACAGTCAGTCACAAAAGTTTGGGAACTGCTTCCAGTTGCTTCTCGAGGAACCACTGGAACTTCTGTAATTGGTACCCTGGGATGCTTTACTGAATGGGACCTAGCCTGTGCCACAGAAGTTATACTTTGTCTTGCTGCTGCCAAAGCATCCTTTAAGACAGTTGCTAGCTCAGGCAAAATTACAGATTTCATTAATGAATTCTTTTCAGATTCCGAGAAGTGAGGATTAGTAGAAGGTCTTACCTTCCTGTGGTAGGAGCTCTGAGTGTCTTCTGAATCTGAGCTGTAGTCTGGGGTCTGGCTGAACCAGTGCTGGAGAGAAGGCAGCTGCCTTGCCAGTGAGCCATGAACTGAATTGCAGCTGAGGGGTTTCTGGAAAGAGGATGGCTGTCCTGTCTGAGAATCTGAGACCTCCTCTGACCCCATTATCTCTTGCTCAGAAGCATGATGTCTAGAGCCAGGCCTGTACTTCCATTCGTCTGACCTCTTTTCCTCTCGGCAGAGGGAAGCAGAAACAGAACTAACCCTTGTAAGCTCTGAAGACTGCCTAGCCCTCCTCCTGGTGTAGGAGGTCTCTGATCTGGTGCTGGAGTATTGATCACCTGACCTTCTGAAGAAGTTGGATCTGTCAGATCTCACAGACTTTGCTTTGGTAAGGACAGGGTCTGCTTCAGGAGAATGGGCACAGCTACCTTTTCTTTTCTTTTCCTTGTCCAGTTTCTTTCCTGTCCAAGCAGGCATGGACCTGAAGTGATGAAAAAAGTTCAAAATGCTCGAATTCCTAGATCTTTCAATTTTTTTTTTTTTAAGGGGAAACCCTATACCTGTTTTCCCCAAAAGAAGCACTGTACCATGACCAGTGCCATGTGAGGCAGACAAACTGGGAAATGAGTGACTGCAGTGATGCTGGGCTGCAGAGAGGGTGCCAAGATATCTTCTGTAATCTGACTGGTTGCTGCTGCTGCCCTGTCTCTAAGGAAAAAAAGAGCAAAGCCCAATACAGACTAACTGCACAGAAATAAATTTTAGAAAGGAGTTTTTGCATGGTAAATAGGATGAGCTCTTTCATGTGGGCAACTCTGAAAGCCTGGCATGCATCTGTCCATATTCACCAGATGTGAGGTGGATAAATGCATTATAAAATAATTTAATAAAGCACTAGATGATGCTGCAGATTAACTCAAGCCACTTAAATATGGAGATACACATTTGAATATTGCTACAGGTTACACTTGAAAGCAAACTTGAATAGTCTTATTCTAAGCCTGAGAAAACATGTACCAATGTCATATCGTTTGTACCATTCTGTATGAAGGTCAGTCTCTGCTGCTGAAAGTTCCAAGTAGCGAAAAATAGAGGAGCACTGAAGGAGAATGCAAACTGGACTGTCTAGGAAAGCTTATACAGTACTTATCTACCTCTGCTTCCAAATATTGCTTCACTCTTCCCTTTTTGAGCTGAATTTAATGAATCCGTATGTACTTAATGCTGCAATAAAATACTATTCTGAACTCATTAACCTAAGAACAGAGCTTGTTTGTTTGTTTTTTTTAAATCAAGGAAAAATAAACAGAAACTGCACTTTGGCATTCAGAACTGTGTCTGTTCCAGTCAGATCAAGATGCACATTTCCCTTATACAAAAAATCTACTGCAACAGAATAGATCCTTCTTGCAAAAACTGATTTTTCTATATACGTTTGTAAACATCACACTTTCAAAATAAGAAAGGGCTTTTACAATGCTTTTGACACAGGAATGCACTATAAAATCTATCAGAACACCCACATAAAATATAACGGTATTGGTATGCTTAGAAAATAAAACTTTTCCTGTACTTATCAAAAAACCACAAATAAAATGCTCCTTATTTAACAAGCTGTATTCCTAACTGCTATATGACAATTACAATAAAGGGAGAGAGTCAGGAGTCAGAGCTGTGTTGGTCGCTTTGAAGCTCCTTGCTATGCCTCTTGCAGTGAAATACATGAAAGGGGGATTTGTTTTCTTCTTGGAGGACATTACTTCAGCTCTGTGTTACTGGATTAAGTGTTAGTACTGATAGCCATTTTAAATGCATTTGTTTTTCAGTCAATGTCTGAAAAGACAAGATTGTCTTTATTAGGCCTCGATAAGGAATATATTTTAAAAAATCATAATCTTAATGTGCCCTAACTGAAAGGACACTGTAGCTGATATTTTAACTACCTGAAAGATGGGTTTGTAAATAAAGATTCCTCACTTGGAGACAATTGTGTTTGAATGTCGATTAGTGAATGGCTTATTCTAAGCTTGGACCTTTCTTTTTTTTTTTTCTAATGGTATGGTTGAAATGCTTTCTATAGTTCTATACAACACTGGACACAATCTTTGTCAACATGGGAAAAAAGTTAGTTTTGAATTAATAAGTGTGATAATATACACAGTATATGTGTGACATGAACAGTGAACAAGTGACAAACCACACCAGCTGCTCACCTGTATTCACCAAATGTTCCATCATCTTCCTTCATAGGTTGTATTTCTGGATCAGCATGCGCATCCTCCTTTTCCTTCACTAAAATATTTGAAATAGTAATTTTTATCAGGAAACTGCAAGACGAGAAACCTTAAGACCTTAATTTCTCAAACTAATCACATTTGGCAGGAATGTGGTTTGAATAAAAATAATTTTTTTAAACTGGGACATTACGCTGTTACATTTTTTCCTTTGAAGGAAAAGATCTGTTCATTAGTAGTATAACCTTAATTTTATTCAAGTACAAAATACTGTATGTCATTCTGCATTACTGAACTTTTTTCTTCATTTCTAGCACTGAAGTTTTGTTAAAAATCCTACTGAAAGGCTTTATGTTATTAATAGAGCTGTTGTTCATTGAAATCTGAATAATTTAGTTTTACTTGTCCATGCTCCATATTTCCTCTTGATATTCCTCTCATACTGATTGATTAAACTGAATTGGATTAACTTGTGTTCACTGTCAGTTTGCACATTTCCTGCTGTCACTTCATGCACTACAGGCTACAGGGATTTTTAAATAATATTTTAAGAATTATTAATATTGGGGGAAAAAAGGAGTGGTCTGTTCATTTCTTCTTTTCTGCAACATGACCAAAAGCAAAGCAAAACCACCTACACCAGAACCTAAACTGAACACAACTGTACCTCCTGCACATCCATGTTATAGGTTTAGTTATTCACTGGTGGGAAGAAACACACGTGTATAACTTGTCCCTATAGAAAAACTATGTAACGCTTCTGTGTCCTTTGACACAGAAACCCACTAGCACCTGAGAAGATAGATGTTGATAGAACACAGATATTCCCGTAAGTTAAGATTGTTGACAGAGTAAAATACTACACTGACTTCTAGAATTATCTTTATGGTTCTTCCCTTAGCCTTTTCACTTCTATTTTTCTGGCTACTACTCAAATCTTTCCCTTGTTTAGCAGATACAGTTATATAATCTGATATACAATCTTTTATCTTTTCTCTGGTGATTTTCACATTTAATTTGTACATCAATAGTTTATATGCTGTTATTTAAGATCACATGAATTATTTCTGAAGTATTTTCTAAGTCTATAACTGCGATAACGCATAACAACTTGAAATGTATCAGGCTGCTCCAATTTCATACTGAAACGATTACTTTTTTCAAACCATAGGCAATCTCAAGATGACATGCTAAAAATTTGACAAAAAGGAGTTAATAACTTTGTGCTTTGCATTTGTCACAATCTGTGGCACGGTTCATTTGCATGACACATGAAACAGAATCAGCTCTAGAGTCACCACTACAAACCCGAACACATACCGTATCTGGAAATGCTATATACAGTCAAGGTCAACCTTTATATATTGGTGTGTATATGCATACGTAAGTGTGCATAAAAAAAATAATACCTTACGTCTAGTATTTCTGCAGAAACAGAGAAAAGAAGGGCATAGCAGGGATCTTCATTCACAAAGTAATGACAACATCAGCACCCAACTGCCTTCTATGCTTTTACTCAAACTGTGTTCTACCCTCTTCTAGATGGTGACTTACTCCAAGGCCTCCTTACTCTTCTCAGTTTCACCACTTCACTTGCTTTGTTCTAATTTTCCTTCTCTTCTCCCAAATTTCTCCACCTAGAGCCACTTTTCCTATATTCTCTCTAATCTCATTTACTCTTTAAAAAAATCCAAACATTAGGAAAAAACCTAAGATGATGTCTTCAGCTTGCCATTCAACTCTATACAACATCCTTAATCATCTGTCTTTTATTCGTGGGCAAAGGCACTTGGGACAGAAGCTTCTCTTAATTTTTGCTATCACTACAAATTTGCAATTAACAATTAAACAGTTAGATTGGGTGGAGTTTCTTGTACCTAATAAGGTGATTTTACCCACTTAGAAAAAATATTCTGCTATGCTAAGTTCACCTGTAAAAGATTTGCCTTTGAAAAGTTTTTAGTGTTCACTGACACTAGATTTCAGAAATGCACTGGTTAAAACAAGAGGAAGATATTAAAAACACAGTATGGATTTTTATTTTCTTTTTGTACTTTAAGTACATCCATCTTTTTCACGTCCAAATTAAAAATGTAATCTTCAAGAAGATTGAGTTGACCTTAAATAAACATTCGAGTCTGGATATTTATGTAATTTCCAAATCTTTGGAGTCTGTACTATACAACACAATTTTTTAATGAAATCAAGATTTTACATGAAACACAGCAATTGTACTTTCTGTTGTAGCTAGGAGAGGAAAAAGAAAAATCAAATTATCCTTTGATGTCCACTTAAACTTCATTCATATCCACTCACACCTCAACAGCTGCTCAGAGGTAGTTCTATGCAAACTGGCTGTCACTGCTCTTTTCAAAAGAGCTTTATTCCACAGATCTAGGGGAAAGCTATATATATAAGATACACATATGCCTTTTACAATATGCACACCCAGAGGAATAGAGCTTTGATAGAAGACATACATTGTATAGTCCTTATTTTTAATTACAAATGATAAAATATACTTGGCTGTTCCTAGGCCTAATACTAAAAAACCCCAGAAAACCTAAAAAGAAAAAAAATCTTATAAAGAAAAAGCTTACAGAATAAAGAACAGCCTAACTGAAGGATGGTAACTTCAAACTTAGCTGCAAAAATGCCGAGGCTGAAGATGACTCAGATTCTGAGAAGGAGGGTAACGTATTTCAGAAAAAATAACGTATGAAGGAATTTGTCCTGTGAAATGCAATCCCAGTACATCAAGATAACATGGTGCCTGTGATCTGATATATGTTTCCGCACTTTCTGACCAAGTTCCAACTCAGCTCGTTTTAGTGGGTTAAACCCATCTGCACCAGACCTTCAGAATGTGGAGTGTGCAGTAGTGGCAGGAGGACCAAGTATCTCAAACAAAGCTCAAACCTCTCTGGAGAGGCCACGTAGTAGTATGAACCTCCAGTAATGAAGGAGATACTTATCTTATGCTTAAACGGATTGAGGTTTCCTACTCACAGGGAGATTGCTTCTGACAAGCCAACCAAATAGTAAGACCGATTTACAACTTACACAACATAAATCTAAACCAGCAGCAAATGTAATTTCTGCAGTAAACCTGAGATCTGTCTTAATGGATTACCAGTAGATGATTTTTACTCTCATTGTTATATATCATACCTGGGTATTTGCCACCCTTATTCCTCCTTATGAAGCAAACAATCAGTAAAATCAAGATCAGAAGAGCAACGGCACACATAAGACCAATGAACCATCCTTGAGTAGCGATGTCTACCTGCCGACTTGCCATTGCTGGAGAATAAAAAAAGAAAAATGAAATGTTTTGCTGTATTTAAATGCTATGCTAATTCACAGAAATAATAGGCAGTATACATTATTCATTAATTACGGAATAACATTCACTGTGAAAATTAGTATTAGGAAAAACACTGATGCTGTATTTTGTGAATATTTTCATTATTCAAAACGTTTTCAAGTACATGTGCATAGAACTTACTTTTGAATATGTAAGAATTCTGCCAACATTTAACCTTAGCAACTACTTTGCAAAAATCTGTGCACATACTACACTGCTTTCCACAAACCTCAAACTATTCTCATTTTAGATTAAGCTACTGAAATGAAATTGCAAATTATAACTCACACAAACACGTCAATTGCATTCTGAAAATGAGTAAAAAGCCAATACTCATTAGCTAATGCACTCCCATCAGTCTGAAATGGGGAAACAGATGGGTCATTCAAGACCCTAACATTCAATTTCAACTAAAAATCAACAATGAAACATCCTTTAAAGCCTTATTAAGCATCATGTTTTCTTCCTCTCCTCAAACCCATACCTCATCCTACAATTTATCATGATTGCCATGATTTAGCATTAGCGATGACTTAACACAATGCCATTGGGAAGCCTTTCCTTGGCAGTGTTTCTCTCCAAATGCTGACTCTAGCTGGAAGATAATGCAAATGGTAAGTGAACTACACAGGAAACACTACAGTCACTAGCAGAGACAGGAATTATCTGTATGGAGTCAGGGCTGAAACCCTCCTACCGATCTCCAACACAGCAGGAGGATTTTCCCGGTGAAGTCTATTTTCTATTCCCCTGTCTGGAAACACACTACAGGCAACTGGCCTTAGGATCGCTGTTGGGGGAAAGTGGGATGGGTGAGAGGAGTTAGCATGCATGCTACTGACAGAAGAAGATGTGAAATGGAGGAAGATGGACATCCATCCAAACCTGTCTTCATTCTTCACTTTCTCTATGATGAGTTACCCAACAGATCTCTCTTTATTTGGGAAATAGAGACAAATACCACCTTCCCACACGAATAAGGAAAGTGACATGCAAAACACTTCCCTAAGTTTTTAGTAAGGAACAACAGTACTTCAAATCTCAGCTTAGTAGATACTCAGCCCTAGAACTGATTATGTTTGAGTGCTTCAGTCAGTTTCTTTGGATACTGTGAGTACATCAGCTCTCATGGCACAGTATGTTTTATCTGTTATCTGCTAGGGAAGGTCTGTAGACTAATTTCCAGTGAAGTGGAGGACACAATGAATGCACAGCTTTACACACAGAAATGTGAAAGTTTCAGAGCCCATGAAGATTTCCACCTCTCCTTAGATGGGATATAATTTTTAACAGAAGGTTCATAAAAATACATGAGGGAGAACTTATTTTCTGTGGAAGACTGACTGATCTCTAGCCACAATTCCAGGCAATGCAGCTGAAACTTCTGCTTGAAAAACATACTTGATGGCAACTGGGAACAGTCCTGTGCTGGCGCTGTCCCATGAACAATACCTGAGCCTTGCCTGGCAGATAGTTAGCTGACAAGAGACTGCACTAGGCTGGCAAGCATACTAACAATAAATGTAACAATATTTGATTACAGGACAGAATTCAAGCCCCTGTCCCAATGTTATTTACTAGTTAAGTCAGAGGCTGAGACAGCTAGCTTGGACACATCATCTCTCGATGGTCCCAGATTCCTGAGAGTTTTCAACGGACTGTATGAAAACTCAAAGTACCTCTGATGTCTGGAGACCATATCTACCCTCCATTCCATACAGAAGATCCACATGTATTCCACTTTAGGAGCACTAGGCTAAAATTAACTTTAACTTTCCTGCATCTTTTTGATCTTACGGGGCAAAGTTATAACTTTATTTTCATTTAAATAAATCAATGAATTAATGTGCCTGGTTACTGTGGAGTTACGATTAAGGAGATTTCCCAGCCTTTGTAAACAATATGCTTTCTGATATTTAGAAACTGACTCTTTCTTATATGCACAGTACTTTAAACTATATTTGCCTAAAAATGTCTACATTTTATATGAATACTGTATATACATCTATTTATACATAATTTATATACCATATATAAATACATAAATTTAAACCTATGTAAGTGGCTGTCTTAAAAAACCAAATCAAAGGCGATCTTCCTCTGAATTATAAGTCAAATGAAAATAAAATTTTGTCTCCATGTTAAGGTTAAAATTATTTTGAGTTTTGCACATATACATTCATAATAAGGCATTAAAGGTTGTACAATACATACTGGGTGGTAAAATGCAAAAGCACATTTAACATTCACATGTAGTAAGAAATAGCATCAAGCAAAACTCATGCATAAGAATACGCAAGATAGATGGGAAGGAGTAAAGATGAAAACTTAATTATGCAGCTTCCTGTATTCTTGAACTTATTGCATACCCAGTAGGAAAGGGTTTCTAGATCTCAGTGAAACTTTTAAAAGGCACAACGTTTCCTACTTACCCTAAGCAAATTACTTGCTTCAGGCAGAAAGACATTTACTCTTGGTGAACTGCTAATGCAGGAGTCAATGCAGTGCACTGCACTAGTACACTCAGAAAGATAAACCCTTACACTGTGAAGACAGTGTTCCTCTCTAAGAAATGCTTGTCAAAGAAAAAAAAAATGTGGCAAAAGCCTCATCTGTGAAATATTGCAGTTCCATTCCTAATTAAGGACATATTCCATATTACAATATTTTCCAGTGTGACACAACATTTTCCTGTAAGAAATATGCTATGTATATACTTCAGTTGTGGACACTGAAGCCTTCCATTATCAAGAAGCAGAAAAGAGTGGCTTTCAATTCTCTTCTTCTGTGACTGCTGCAGGACATGAGCCCAGGTGCCTGGGTTCATACAGGATTCCTTCTCTACTGGCTCAGTAATTTTTGTGCAGAGAGATGCTTTTGGGAAGGGTTCCATTCAACTTGTTTAGAATGATACTACAGTCCTGATCCTTGTTTTACTGCGGCTTTAGGCTTTGGCTGTGTATTTGCATAAAATTTTACAGATCTGCTCTTATACTGTTAGCTGCCTCTGGCATAAATAACCTCTGTGTTTAACCCATACATATTTCCTTGGCACTGTTATTCATGTTTAGAAAGCCTTCCTGCAACATGCTAAACTGTGAACAGAAATGGAAGAAAACAAAGCAAAAAAGTATGATTTTAGAAAGTGCTCACTTTCAAACTGGCATATTCATTATTTACTTTTTTGATTGATAATTATTATATATTGTTCAAACATGTTTTCATATTTAAACTCCTTTCTTAAATCATAACATTCTGGAGCTGGTGAGGCTACTGCAAAATAACTATGCACTGACCAAAATGCTTGGAATGAGCAGAAGTGGCTAGAAATACACAACATATAGCAACAGATGACCAGGAACATGCTGTGATGGCAATGACATATTCAGCTAACATCAAAAAAACTTCCGGTAAAGCCCTTTCTCTGAGTTAAAAGAACAAGCATTACTGATTTGCTTATGAAGAAGTAAAACTGAAATCTGTACTTAAGGAACTTGTACAGGCTCACTCATTCACATGATATAGTTGTGACATCAAAATTTATACAAAACCAGTGTATGACTGGAAAAGAAACATTTACAAGTAGGAATCTCTCAACACTGGTATAAATAGATTACATGAGACATCAAATTCAATCTGTACTTCTGACTATGCAAACATTTTAGCTCAGATTTTTTTGTAACAAAACTGATCACATACAGATCATTAGTTTTAAAAATATACACTTGGCTCTTATTTAAATGCTGCCATCTAATTAATTAGAAATTAGAAATAACTGAAATAGGTCCTCTTCAGTGTGCAGCACACAGATGGAGTGCAAGCAGTGAGTATCTTGCCTCTAATAGAAACATCAGACAAGTAGAGTGAATTGAAAGGATGAAAACATTCATAATCTGCATAATAAATGTGCTGGCATTATTTAGGAGTTTATAAAATAATTCAACATTGCTCTATAAAAAGAACATGCAAAGACGCTAGCTACAACATCTCTCAGCTAGAAGCAGTTCAGTGTTTCAGCACTTGGTCTACCACCATTCTGACTATGATACAGAATTGGTACAGTGTGCCTCACCTGGACCTGTCTCAAACACATCCTCTGAACTCCTAAAACCAGACAGGCCCTCAGCACCAACCCGGACTTTATATGCTGTTCCTGGTGTTAAACCCTTTAACACAAAGAAGCTTCGAGAACCATTTACAATTTCTTTTTTCCAATCTTCTTTGCCTACAAAAATTTTAGGAAAACAACATATTGGAATTTTAATTTTTGCTGTATTACTGAAAGTTTCTAGACAGAATACTATTGACAGTTATGTGACTAAACTATGGATTGGCTGAAAAAATAACTGTTCTCTCAAAAAATAATAAAATCATATAAAATTAACAAATAATATATTGCATGCAATATATTGAAGAAGACATTGTACATGAATTATGAAACTATTTTAAACATTTGTTCCATTGTACTAGAGAAACAGTGTTTTCATTTATTTTTTAATGGCTTTTTTTGACTTGCAATTATAAAACACATTAAAATAATTTTATTAAATTATACTTCTATAGTTTCAGTTAATATTTACTTTAGTTGAGACGTTCTACTTCAAAATCTGAACATCTCTCTCTTGTATCTTTTTCTAGTACAGTCTCAGCTGCTTCTTTGACCAATATCTAGAAAAATGCATTTAAATTCCAATTTTCAGATAGGTCATCTTTAGCCATAACTTTAGAAGTGTAGAGTATTTGAATAAAAATACCTTGGTTTTATTAGCTAATCATGTTTTAATTATTAGTGGTATTACCAAAGATTAAAACCTGGTTTTACGCCAATAAAAGTTGGTTGATATATTATTTTAAGGTTTAATTTAACAAAGAATATTGTTTTGATTTTCTCTCTAATTTAATTCCTTTTTTTCTTGAAATGGGCATAATTTATAAATATTTATATCCTATTTTAATGCAAGTAATCATATTTCTACACATGTATTTACTGCATGACAAACAACTTCTTGCAAACATTCAAAAGAATTTATAAAATAATACAAAGGAACAAAGGCTGATATTCTACCTAAGTATCAAATACCTGCTACACATTGATGTTTATTAAAATGAAAATTATTTGATCTTCCTGATCAAATTAAAAAATAATTCTTCTAGACATTTAAAAGCTATCATTAACACTCGGTCAATTTAAGACCACATTTACTATAAAAATCTTTGAAAATATCTTTGAACACTTTAGCAAAATTTAATGAAATGATTTCTTACTGCCTGCCACACCATATTCAACATAAAAGTTGGTATGATCTGGTCCCTCATACTCCCAACTGATATTGGCATAGGTCTCAGCGGCAGCTGTTGTAACATTTCTGATCCTTGGATAAAGTGGTTGCACTGAATACACAATAGAAAAACAAAGCAGAATACAAAATTGTGACTTCATACATTAAAAAAATATATTTTAAGAAGTTACTGTGTTAATTTAGACCATTTCATTTGTCGTTGTTTCCATTACTGGAAATTAGTGACTAAAGTAGCATCTTTGGTAACTGATTCCTAGGCAATTACTACACTATGAAATGATAAAATAAAATCTATTGAGCATGCCCTGTAACACAAAAACCACCAAGTACTTAAAAATACCTAATTGCCAAAATTTTGGAAGACATTATTTCTATTCTTCTAGAAGTAAAACGCTGATAGTTGGAAAGTGAGGACGTTGTCAAGGTAATGAGAAATGGCAGGAGAGAATGGAGTTACAAAGGTGGTACACACCTCGTTTTAAGGCACGTGTCACTGAATGGACTGCAAATGCCTCAACTGCAAGCCCTTACAGGATTGTCTCTCTATTGCAATGATAATGATAAAAAACGGAAGACAATACCCTTATAGAATGTTGGACGGACAGTGTGCATGACTGGGGAGGTTGCAAAAAGGATTTCTGAATATCCTTCACCATCAGAAAAGGGAGTAGGAAAGAAAAAATAAAGAGTAAAAACACTTTGCATCAAAAAGTAACATTTAAACAATACAGTAAAACCTTACCTGTTAAATGAATAACACATGCACACTCTAAGTTCATGCAGGATTCAGTTAGTTTTACTTGTTAAAATATGAAACAACTAAGTGATACACATGAATTTGAAAACAAACTGACACCTTTAATTTCACAGAACGTTTTTGAAATCAGCTTCATTAACATTATGGATTCATGGCACCTTTAGACATTGCAACATTAGACATCAAGATATTGGAGAGCCAATATCAAAATATTCTGGCGTGAAGGACACAAATCACTGGCACGTTCATTGTAAGGTACTGAGTCTGGCTGCTGACGTTCTCATCAGACAACAGCGCATGTAACACCTACATCTATGGAAAGGAGTGCTTCTGCCACTTCCTTACTCATATCTTTATTCTTTGTTCTCCAATCATACTTGTTACAAATGGACATATATTTCAATATTTTTGTCTTATATTAATGAAAAAATAGATTTTAACAATTCTAATAGTGTAAGGGTGTAGATACAAAGACAATGCTCCTCAAAAGCATGAAATTTGTTTTTAAAGAAAATGCCTCACTTGGTTTGTCACTGACTCTTCTATCCTGCTAAAGATACCTTTTGTGCTAGAAATGACATCAAAAACACTTCCCAAAGGATCATGAAACATCAAGAGGTAAAAACTGAGTCTCAGTAAAGACAAATGGAAAAATTCCAATGGCTTCGCTGACAGCAGAAAATAAAACGGGCAAAAGCCTGTTCTCAAGGCGAGAGGTACTCTATAGACTTTTAATGCACATTAATTATTTACTCCTCAGAACAGGATAGCTTTGTCCATATGGTTGACTGGAAGAATTTAAAAATTAGATTCAAAACGGCTTACTTTGGCACAATAAGATAAATAAAGCTGTGTACAAGCCCCTAACACAGACTAAATAACATGAGTACCATGTTTAGTACTGAGAGTTTAAAAAAAATCCCCAAATTATTCAATTTCCATCAATTGGCCTGAAAAGGTATTCTCATGATTGCAAATTTTTACAGTATCAGACTTTTTAGCCCCATACTTGTTTTTACAAGTTTTTCCTCTATATCTCTACTCCAGTAGTACTTATTCAGCTCTTCAATCTGTATTAAACTAATTACACCTGCATTTGATGTCTTCGTAGTTAAGTTGGGCTTATATATTTTATACATAATTTCTTTCACCAACCACAAATAATAAGGAATATATTATTTAAATAATTAAGAATGTATTTACTTCTTGGCTAAAACCACCTGAACAAAATCAAATAGAAAGCACTAAGTTTAAAAAAAAAAAAAGCCATCTAGGTCACTAAGTCAACAATAAAATGCCTAAGAAATAGCAAAGCCAGAGATGTCTATAGGAAATCCAGCATGTCACCATATACGCTATGGTAATGCAAGGGGATTAAGATTCTGCTTCTCTGTGCCTCTTGAAGGTAGTAAGAGGAAAGCATAGCAGGCTCTAAATTTAGAAAGGTTTGGAGTCTGATACTGGAGACAGGAAATATAAACTTCCTTTCTCATTGCACGTAAGAACAGGTGTTTGTTACAATCGGCATCTAAACATTCATTCTATGCCAAGAAAACAGCTGGTTTATATTCTAAATACAACCTCGTTTTGTTTCATTAAATTGTATTTTCTCCAGCCCGTATTTTCCTGGATTTTGCTCTTCCACAGTAGGTGTCCAACTAGCAGCACAACTGCACGACTCACAGTTGTCACCAATATTAAAGGCAGAAGAAACCATTAGCAATAATCTGTTTCAAACCTTTGCAAACATGTCACAGAATTACACCTAACTTCTCCCTCCTCATGCACTTGGGGATGAAGGAAATTGTCTGTTGTATTAATTCTCATCACCACATGACAAGAGAGCTTCTGTAACATAGCAATTGGATAATCGCCTTCCCTGTAAAACCTCCATCTTACGTTTTGGGGTTTTTTTCACCTCTAGTTTCCAGTTTCTGCTCTGACCTGGTATCTGGTAAATGTCTTTCTGTTTACTTGACTGTATATAACAATTACATTTGGTCTGAAAAACCTTAATTTCCTTGGTGTCTTAGTTTCTAAACCCTCTCAAGTGACTGATTTATGCTTACATCTATCAGATATACTCTTATATGAGTCTTACCAACAACTATTTGTTGTACAGATTTATCCATGCGTTTAGGTTTTTTCCTACTGAATATAGTGCACCAAGAAATTTGTTCAGTGGCACATTCATTTTCAAAATCAGTATTTTTGCAATTCTTCCTCTTTTTCACTACTGCTTGATAAAATTTTCCAGCAGTTCTGGAAAGTTTCAGTTAAGTCTGTTAAATGTGCCATATTTGCAACATGAATAAGCACATAAGAAGATAAAAGATGGCCGACGGACCCTGAGGTGATGAAGACCTACAACCAAAGTGGGGACAACATTTAAAGCTCGTCTTCAATTTACCCAGACTCTTGTCTTCTTAATCAGCTCACCTCTAATTACAATTAACCTCTTAGTTCCTCAGGATGTTTCCCAGCATTGTTCACAAATGCAAAACATGTAATTGTCAGCTGGCAAAAACTCGTGGCGTGTGCAAGTGCCAGTTAGTAAAAAGGGGGGCAGAAAGCTTTGTCTCAGAGAGCAGGAGTTTTCAGCCGCGGAGCACGGCACTCTTTTGATCTGTAACCATGCACGACGCTGTGCAGCAGCACCGACAAAAGCATCGCTCTAAATCTGATGGGAATGGATTGCTAATAAGTTACAGTTTTTATACAGACTGAATCTTCTTATTCAGCCACCTCCAGTAAATTAAACTCTTTTATTCACACTACGTTACATGTAAAAATTAGCTGGCACTTCTGAGTATGGTTTTATTCCTGTAGTGAGATATCGTATAAAAAGCATTTGCCAATTGTTGAGAAAGAGGCCTAGGCTCAAAGTAAAATTTTATTTTCTTTTCAGATTAATTCCAGTGCTTTTTAGTGGTGTTTTTTGTAAAGTTGTATTTAATTTTCCAGGAACACAGTTCATCTGCTTGGGCTGCAGATTTAATAGAATTAAATAAGACATGACATGAGGAGTGAATGGATTTTAACAGCAGAATAGGTACTCTCAAGATACAGTTCAGAGAAACAAAAAGTTAATAATCCCCTAAGTGACTAAACTTCAGGGATTTTGACGGGATTCACCTGATCTCAAGGAAAAAAGGCAGGTAAGTGACAAGCACACATCTGAAGACTGGTGTCAAATGGAAAAAAACCCACAAAACAATATATCATAGAAAATTAGTTTAAATGCATATATAAAAGGAAAAATAAATTCCAAGGAAAAAACCATGCCCAGGAAAAAATGAAGGAAAAAGGTAATAGATTCTGCTAGAGCCTCTAAGACACAGAAAAGGGGTTTGCTTTTTAACCTACCACTTTTACAATATGAAATTCAAGCCTTAATATCCATATCTGGCATTGAGAGCTGGGCATTAGTCACCTTTAAGATTATTTAGGCCATTGCAAGAGCATTCTTGAAGTGCAAGAAATACAGAAGACAAAGAAGAAATGCAAGAACTCCTTTCACTAATAAGCATTTAGCATGGCATGGATTTTGTGTGATGTCTATGAAGGGAAAGGAATTTGCAGGAATTTTTGTACTGCAATAATCATAATTTTCTCTAATCTAGTATGCAAAGCATCACCATTGTTGCCAGTAGACATCAAAGACAGCAAAACAGTGGTTCTTCCTAGCAGACTGTGCTTAAAGAATCACATAGATGTATCATGGAGAAGTCCACAGGGATAGAGTGGCTGAAGAAGCAGTACAAAAATACTATAATCAACTTGAAAAGAAAAAGCAGTTTGAAATTGTTAGCCAAAAATATGGAGACATTATGTGAAATGATTCAAAGAGGGAGGGAAAACAGATGGCGGGCAGGGAAGATGATTTAAAGAATAGTATTTTGTATGGAACAAAGAAAATTGAGATGATCCTATCTTCTATGAGGAGATCAGAGATAAGAAACTCAGGTGAGAATGTGTTCTAGCCTACAGTGAAGAGCTATATATTGGACATTCAGTCAGAAAAAAAGAAAGAATAGTTTCAAACCCAGAAGCTACTCTACTTGTTTTTCTCTCTTGCAACTGAAGTATTTCTGTCAATACCTGAGATGTGAAGTTCACATGAAAGCAGACCAGGCTGAGTACACATTGAGAGAAAGCATTAGCTTCAGTTAAAGGCAACTATGGTCTCAGAACCTTAATTTAGCTGCAGTCCAGGATTGCTAGTTACCAGTGTCTGCACACATGCAGACTAAAAGACCTTGCTTTCAATTAAAAATGTTGACTAAATCAAAAAAACTGAAAAGTGAAACAAGAAGGTTTGTGAAACAAGACTGACACACCATGCCATGACTCTCTACACTTCAGCTTACAACAAACACAACAACAAGCCCCAGTGACTGTTTATTTTAATCAGCAACTTTCATTTCTACCACTGATCAAATTCGTATTCTTTTCCTTTTTCTATAGGCCAGTTATTTAAAACTTCTAATGGAAAACAGTAGAAAAGACTCTAGTGATCACCTGAGTCACCTTCCAGCTGCTAGTATAATTATTTCATACGTAATCAGGTTCTTATTCCCCATTTCTTCTCACCCCTCCGTTACCTCATGCCTGCCATTAGATGTCAATGCATAAACGGCAATATCAGTGCATACTGCTTAGCTAATACTGGGTATAATACACTATGTTTTACATACACAGTTTTCAGACACATTTAAAATACAAGTTGCTAAGAAGAAAACTGAAAACCTTTTTTTTTTCTCTGTAGTGCTGTAATTTGATCAAATTTAAGTAATTCATAACATCACAGTATTATGAAAAAAGATAGCACAAGTCAAATAGGAGCATCCACTCCAGCAGGATAGCTTGCCCATCTAGTAAAATAACACGTCTCATGATTTACTCATGTGGGCTTGTGAGAGAATGACATGGATCTCCTCTATTAAGTTTTCCTTAGAGAAGGAAAAAACCCCTCAACTTTTGTAATTTGCCAAGATTCATTGCATTCTGCTCTTTGATTCAATGGCACTGCTCATCTAAAGATCTTTTTTATGAGGACGGTGCCCATATTACAGGGAGACAGTAATTTCTTCCTTACGTTGCCCTCTGTTTGAATAGCGCTTCTAAGTTCTATTCAAGCTACAGAAAAAAATATTAGTCCTTTATCTAAAACCTTTAGTGTCAATCTCATATTTCATGTTTTCATCTAAAATCATTATTTTACCTCATGGAAAAAATGCACAAAAAATGCTTCTCTTCTTATTGGTCTAGAACATTCTGGATGTTTTTACTTAGCAGTACAGTCATTATAATCAGACAAACTCAGCTGGGAAAATATTAAAAGTGTCAAAAAGTAAGCAGCGTTACATTCATTACTGTCATTACTTTCATTGTTTTTAAAGTAATAAAAGACAATGAAGGGCCCACACCTGTCTGAAAAGATTGCAAAAGACATGTGGTGCCAAGAGACAGACAATATGTTTCAGAACTACAACAAAAATCCTGGGACACCCTAAGACCCTTAAATTTACCACAATTTCCCTCTGCACTTTAATATATAGTTTTAGTATGAGAAATGAGATATGGGCCAAGTTGCACAGGTCACCCAGGTTTAGATGATCTGAATTCCTCCAGGACCCTGAGTCTAATGTTTCTGAGAGGCTAAGCTGCAGCTCTTCAGGTATAGCTAGGCAGTTGAAAACACCAAGCACAGGAATTTCAGTGCAACTTAGGCTGGATGCATCTGGGACCTATTATATTTTAAACTTTGAAGATGAATGCGCTCAAACTGAAAGAGAAAGAATAATACCTATATAAGTAATATATAGGCCCTCTAGCACTTAACAGAGGAGTAAAAATTGACTGCTGAGTATGGCTTTTTCTTGAGTGGGCTGAGTATTTCTATATTCCAAATCCACCCACTCATGAGACCAAATAATTTGGCACTTGATCTTAGTAATACAATCCTCCTTTTCCTTCCTCATAGTCCCTGATCAGTAGTGAAACAGTTAATCACTTTAATGTAAGTAACCACTGAGAACATTCTGTTGGGACCTGCAGGAACTCAGATGTCCTAACAGATGTCATGGCTTTAGTTCCATGCTGTTTTCAGTTACAAAGTTTTCTTTGCAATTGTAAGAGCTAGATGCTACACGAACATGTGAAAACTTTGAATCCATAAACGGCATGGAACCAAATGAAGACATCTGCTTAGTTTTCAGAGGATCTGAGATGACAGCTCTGAAATGTGAGCTGCTCCAGCTGATCTTACAAATAAGACGCTTTCTGCTAGCCACAGACTGAGATACAGCTATAATTAGACTTCTGTTTCACACAGAGAATCCAGTTTTCCTTGCGTGAGTTTTTATAGCCAGCTATAAATAACGTGAACTTAATTCACATTTCTTCTGCTAATGTCCAGGACTACAAGCTGGTTTGATTATTCCAATCTGTGCTGACTTTTCAGCTACAACTAGACTGGAAAACAGTAAGAAAGACTTGTCATTAAAATAAATCCACAGCTCCATACACTTAGCAGAAATGCATGTGATATCAGAATACATTTGTATATACATATATAAATATACATTATGTATGCACAAATGCATGCACATGTACATATATATATATATATAGTCTGATTTATACCAGATCAAGCGAATAAAGTTCTTTTTTGTGGCTATTATCATTCAAAACACCTGATCTTCAAGTGGAAAGACAATCTACGTAGAACAATTTATCTGTCTCTGCCAGGTGAGTAACAACGTAGAAATATTGGGTATTTTATATACCGATTTTGATTTGGGATGTTTATGTTCTGAGAATCAGAAGCACAGATGTACTTTAGTGTTAACGACACCTCTGTGATAAAATGAAACACACGTATAGAGATGACTTTCTGACAGATAGCTACCTAATAGTCCTCAGGACAGTCTTTGCTTCTGACAGTGCAGGTATCAAAATCCTTAAACACTGTGTGCAAAGACGTGAAGAACAACTTTTTTGACAGAAGAACTGCATCATGAAGAGCTAAATATTACGGATTTCAAGAACAAGGATGATAATAGATTCCGCTTACTGCAATACTCTCAAGTACTCACTCACTAGGTGTGTGAACCTAAGACAGCAGGAAGCCATTTGCCTGGATAGCCAATCTGATACTTGAACTGAGAAGTAGACAGAGGGTATTGTCAGTCATCTGTCTCCTATGCACAGCTGGCTTGCAAATTAAATAAATGTGATTAAATGGGTAGCATTAATCAACACTGAGAATAAGGAAGCACCTACTTTTTTAAAAACAAAAAATGCACAGCCAGTAAAAAACGCCCTCCTTTTCAAAAGCACTGTTTTTTCTATTCCAGCTAATCAGTGTTAGTGCACCTGGATCCTGAATATTTATGTCAGTGACATACATCTGTTAAACGTTCAGAAATAATTAGACTTTGCTGAAGCAAAGCTAATGAATTCCCCTGGAACTCTGTGGCAAAATAAACAGATGACAGGTATTAATAAGCATTCTGGATTCCTTTTAAAGAACCAAGAAAACAATACAACTCAAAAATGTTTTCTTCCAGCACTGATTAATACTTCTTACAGCAATGTGTAGTCCAAGATTTTCTGTCCTTACCACTGCAATTTCCCCATTTGCAACACTGCAAAATCCACACATTAACAAATCATGCAGTTTCATTTTACCTTTGCCTGCACCTACAGCAGGACGAAGAATACCAGCTTTAATGGAGGAAAACAAGAACAGGAACACTATATAATTAGATACAACACCAAAGGGAACATACATACATAATTTCATTATAAACAAGAAAAGCATGCAGACTAGATAAAATGTATTAATTCAAATAAATTAGAAACAATCCACTTATGCTGAACACTGACAGACTACTACAAAACAAAAATTAATATACATGCATTTAAAAAAAATTATTGCTCATGCTTAAGAATAGTGTTTTAAAATAAATGTAGTTCATATGCAACCTTAGTAGACCAATAGAGAAACTGCATTGCATACCAACTCATCTATGTCAATACCAATACACTATAATTTTACTAAGCATAAAATACATGAAAAGATGGGATCAAAATAGACTTTTAATACCAAGACATGCAAAATCGTAAAAGACTTTCCTTTTAAATTTCCCCTTTGCTTTAAATGGCTCTTACTGTATTAAGCTTTCAAATTTAAATAAATAACATCTTCCACAAAAGAACAGCCAGAATCAGTTCTAGAACGGCAGTAAATGTAAATATCAATAGTGACAGGATTGAACAATATACTAGAGAGTTTTAAATTACTATACAATGTCACCACTTGGGGCTGTAGATGCCAAATCTATTTCTGCAGCTTTTCTGAAGTTACAGTTTTTTCCCCAGCTCTGTGAAAAAAACCTTAGGCCTCACACAAGCTGTTGCATATTTCAGAAGAGAAATAATTTCCTCTAACCATGAAGCTGCCTCAGTTCAGTATTGTTCTCTGTGACCAGAGCAGGTCAATGAAGCAGAATAGGTGCGTGGAGGAAGACCACTTAAAATGCAGAAACTTCAAAGCCTAAGAAAGCCCAAGTCTTAGAACTTGTAAGTTTATATCAAAAGGACAGGCTTTACACGTCTTTGGCGGATTCCACTACAGCAGAAAACCTTTGAATATCTGTTCTTAAAAACTATTTTAAATCTTTTATTAGTTAAGAAAGCTCTAGAAAAAAATTTACTGGGGCCATTTCCTTAATGGAAGGAAGTAATAGCAATATTTGTTATAAAATTTGTACTGTTTTTTAAATTCAGTGGGTTTTCTTTATACATACCCATCTTACCTTCATCCATAATTGTTACTGCTTCTTCAGTTATTTGATTTCCTGATCCAACTGAAGTTTGTGCATTAAAGTAAAACTTGTACCGTGTGCTGTAATTTAAATTTTTTAATATCAAGCTGCTCTCATTGGCAGGAATTCTTATCTCTACCAAGGGACCCAATTCATGAGTGTTGTTAACTGTTGTTACAAGAAAAAAAAAAAAAGAATTAGTTAGGAAAATAGCCTACATTATCATTGTGCTAAAATTGGCATTTTTGTTTGTATTCATTTGTTTTGTTTGTCTCTTGCATTGTTCATTTCAGGTTATAAATCTAGTTTCAAAAGTTTCACAAGTTGCATTTGTGTAAAAAGCATCTATGTGAGGGGCCAAAAGTTAACAGGGAAATAGAAATATCTACAGGGTATTTTAAGTTCAAGTTCCGTTCCTGAAAATACCTGAATCCAAGGCAACTGAGTGCACCTCAAATCACGTGAACTTACACACATTTAAAACACTGATCATTAAAAAATTACGAAAATCTAAATCAGCTGCCTCATAATAAATTAAGTATGTTTAGGGAAAAAAGAATACTGAAGTGACTTATACCTAATGCCACGGAACAGTGGAAGTTGGTAAGTGGAAGAAAACAAACTTCCTTAATCTGTTCCATGCACATGAAACTCTCATATTTCCAGCATTACTGCTGACAAATTTCAGGCAAGTAAGCAGTGGCATGGGGATCCTAAGGAAGGGATTTATACCTCCAAGTAGGTGGGGCACATTTATGAATTTTTCATCTTAAAATTAAAATAGTATGAAAATTAGAGAAGCAGACAACAATATAATTTTATGTATTTTCATCTACTTCTGATGATATTTTATCTGCAGTTAGAATACAGGATTTGTAAGTGCTTCTAACTTGGCTGTCAACACTACGTAGGACTTCACCTCCATTTTTCTGTGAAGCATGGTTTGAAGAAATAATGGAAAAATGTTAACCTTGTTTTTAAGCAAGTGAAATTTTCCAAATAGTCATCTATACCATCAAAATTCACTAATCTTTTTGAGACTAGTCATCTACAATACAATCATATCTTTTGTATGTTAGAAATTTAACGTCATTTTTTTCTTAATAAATGGATTACTATTTGGTAGACATATTTTCTAAGCTAGAGTTATATATTCATAAATAACTTACTTGGCTGAAACTTCAGTATATATGATGTCAAAACACCATTTGGATGGGTAGGTGAACCCCACTCCAGAGTCAGAGAGTCCAGTGTTGGGTTAGTAATCTTCAAAAAGGAGGGTGAGCTAGGAACTTTTAAGAAGAATATACAGTAAATACGAAGTAGATTAACTTAAAATGGCTTAAGAGCTATTAATTTTTATGAATATTACCGTATTGAGCCAGATGACTATTTTATGATATCCACGATGCGAATTCAGCCACTAAACCCTTAGCGTTCTATTTCTGAATATACACATTTAAGTTTACTCTTTAGCTTTCTCATTTCATACCTCCTTCAGGGGTCTTAAATACTTTGTCTGGGCTTGCTGGTCCTTCTCCTTTACCATTAACAACTCTAACATTCAGCTTGTAAGAACTATAGGGCTCCAGCCCTGGCAACATTCCAAAAGTCTTGTTTCCCCTGAAAGTCAAGATCTTTTTTTCTACATGTCGCCTACTCCTTCTGGACAGACTCTGCACTTTCCAGTAGTAAACCTAAAGACAAAAGAAAATCTACAGTGAGTGTTTAGGTGTTCTGATTTTACAAACTCTAAGCTTTTCCATGAGTATCCATGAATTATAGGTAGGAATAACTGCAATTATAATAAGCTTAAGTGAGACACAGCATCGAGCTTTCCTGCTCCAGGAACAGATCTTGTCTGGAAACAGTTACGTCTACACAACTGGGCGAAGAATATCACCTGTCAGTTCTGCTAATGCTCAAAGCTGGTTTGGTACAAGTTCTGGTTTGCAACTGCATTAGCATGTGATGGTTCTCATGTTAGCAGCAAGACCACCTCAGAGGCATCATTCATACTATCTATTCTTTCAGTAAGATGTCTACACGGCTTCCAAAGCAGACCTGCACTTTGCCACCTTGTTACATCACAAGTAAATATTTTCAAATGGGAAAGAAAAACATTTGTCTGGGCTGGAAAAACACAGAAGTTCTGAAAGGACTCTGAGGTTACAGTCATGGAATGGAATGGTCCCCACCTAGGGACTGCAAGACTACTCCATTTATGCGATAGCTACATCAGACCACAAAGCTGATTCTGAATTGGTGATTTGAGTTTCTAAGAAACTGCAGAAGATTCTCAGAAATAACTACCTCAACTGCATTCTTTTTACTACACAGTCTCTCTCCTGTGATACCTGAAAAGATATTAACAGTTGTCCCTACAAAGACTTATGTTATTCCTAGGATTGTCACCTTCAAATACACAATTGTACATTTTTCATATCATAATTTTCATGCATGTGTGATCACACACTATAACTGATAAGGCAATGTATATGGATAAAATTCTGGTTCCCTTCAGGCCAGCTGCAGAACAGCTCTTTAATTAAGGAATCTGGGATTTCATTTATGAATCCAAAAGAGGGAAAAGCCCACCTAGATAGCTTATAAAGCAAGGTTACCTAACACCAGCTTTCTATTGCTAACAACATGTCATTTCACTCTAATCACTTTTAAATGCCACTGTGTTTTACATGGCTTGAGTTGACGTTTTTCAACACCGCCAGCTGTCATCCTGCAGCTCTCATCCTACCAACTACCGTAGGAAGCCAATTACAAGCTAACAAAAGCTTGAAGTGTTGGTACTATTAGTATTGAAACTTACAAGGTACAGTTCATGGTATTTTAAGAATTGTTAGCCAGTAGAGTTTCACAAAGAGCATTGTTATAGTTGGGTCATCACTTGTCACTAGCCAGGCCGAAATTAAAGGAGAGCTTTAATAACCTGGGTTTGACAAGCACTGATTTGGAAGAGGAGTATGACAGTAAAAGAGACTGCATCACATTTTTCACAGTGTATTGAGTAACCACTGAACTCTTCAAAATAACAGGAAAAAAATGGCAGCAGTAATAGTGAAAATCATTCTTCTTTATAATTTCTTCTTAGGTTTGAAATGCTTTGTAGTACCACAGTATATCAAGTAATAGCTAAGTTAATACAACAGCGAAATGAGTGATGTGTTGTAGACCGCTGCTAGTTAGATGTCTTCCTGCTTTGTTCGTACATTTGTCTTCATTACATAAGTCTTCAGAGTAAAAGCCCTCTCTTTACTACAAAACATGTACCTAATGCAATGTTGCACATTGTGCTACTGTCTGAAATAATTTTATTAATTAGGAAAGCCTGAGTGTGGTAGTAGGATTTTGCTGATGTGCTTAAAAGGAGACAGTCACGTGCTTTGTAAGCTATGTCAATAACTAAGATACTTAAAGCGTACTCTGCATTCATGAAAAGCTTTCATGTTGTATTCAGAGAAAGCTTTGTAACAGTAACTATTCACCAAGTCTCAGGACTTGTCATGCCTCGTCTAGCTTTTAACCTATTTGAGCTTGTTATACCTGTATCTGCAAAAAGACTAAGAAACTTTTGCTGCATCTGCAATTTATTTAAGGATGTACCATTGTCACATTTGTCCTAGCCGTAACAGCGAAACTACTGAGCAGTCAGGTCTGTGGTCTTGAGCTTTATGAAATTGTGTGGTTTTCCTCCCCACAAAAAAAAAACCCCAAACACTAAAACCCATAGTCTGTACAAAGAAAGACTAACACACTAAAACTGACGTAATCACGGCATCATTAACCCTTTGCACCAACTGGAGAGGGAACTGTGCAACCTGTTAGTAAACACAGGACAGAAAGTGATCCTCAGAGGCTCAAAATCTGAGGAAAAAGAAATCTCCAGCTAAAGTCGCGATGATGACAACTTACTGTAACCATGCCTTTGAAGGGTGAGAACGTAACACCTGATCTATGGGTAGACTTTCGTTTCTTTGAATTTTTTTGTATTATTAATGATCTTTAACAGAAATGTGATTATTTGGATTATGAGTAATTAGTGGATTCTGAGTATTAGTGTTGCTGTAACATGATTAATAATAAGCATTAACTTCACTAAATTCCAACTCTTTAATCCTCACATAACGGACACATTTTCTTTTGGTTGCCCAGTTGTGTGTGAAATACCAGATTGATACGAGACTGTCACCTAACATAAACATTTAACATATAAACATTTAACAGACTAGTAAGCCCTGTTTCTCATCTGAGTTTATTATCTAGGGCAAAGCAACACATTAACTACAAATTCTTAACGCTAGCTCATACAGATCTACCTTAAGTCTCTCTGGAAGGTGGTATTTTTTGCCAGATAAGTGATACCCACACACCAGGATCTCAGATTCATGTGGTAAACAGCTGAAACACACTGAAGTTCAGTTCAGTTTCAATGCTCTTAAATACTAATCTCCATTTCATAAGCATGATATACATTTATTATGCTCCAAATATTCTTCACTCTTTTCATTTGTCAAATATTTCTTCTTCCTCCTTTCATTTAAACAGAAGTAGTTAAAATTTGTCTTACAAAGTAACCTAGTTCAGGCTGTGTAATTAGCCTGTTAAGCGGAACACATTTATTAGTATACTTGCAAAGGACCAAAGAAGTAATTATTTTTTATTTTCTTCTACTGCTACATAGGAAGTCTCATATCCACTCATTCCACTCTTCCCTCCACAACCAACCTACCATACTTCTGCAGTTTCCACTCCCAAGTTTCTTCTGATGGGCTTCTAGTGCAACTTCTGAAGCAACTTCTGCCATCAGATTATCCCTGTCCTCCAGGGACACAAGTTCCCTCACTTTCTAACCCTGAAGTCCTTCTTTCTCCCATTCTCTATTAATTGCAGTCTTTTGTCAGTTATCATCAAAGCCAGCACATTATCTTACACTAAGTTTCCTTCAATTCTGTGTACACTTCAAACCTGCCATTTCTTATCTCCTTAAACTGAGCTTTTCTTTTTCTCCTTAAACTGAGCTCTTTCCTGGCCCCCAAAAAGACAGAGCAGCCATCATAAACTAGCAAGTGGTCAGTTACTCAGAATTAAAGATGTGATTAATGATATTATGGCAGAAGATGAGTAATCTTATCATTAGATGTAGAAGAGACTCCTACAGGAACTACTCCTCATCCTTTAAATATTCTTTTGAAATAAGATCTGTGAAACTATTATCACTTTTTTAACCTACATAATGTGTGCAAACTTAGTGCAAACACATCCCGTTTTTCTTCAGGGACAGTGTCTCATGAGGTCAGTGCTGCTGGAACATTGGCTGGAACATTGCTGAACTTGAAATGTATTGTATCAATGCTTTTGTCAGCAACACTTGTGAGATCACTGAAAGCAAGAGTCCTCTTATACGTTAGTTACTTCAACCTGGGTACAATCTCATACAGAAAGAGTGATCTGTTTTACTAAATGAGAAACAGAATGCTTTTGACTGCACTTACTTTGTAACCTTGAAGGTGTCCTCGGACAGTTTTTAGTGGAACTGGGTCCCAATGCACCTTTGCTAATGTGCTGTTAATAACATGAACCTGCACATTGCCTGGAGCAACCATTGGCACTGTGAGGAAAGGATGCAACAAGCACCTAGTTAGAATAAGAAACCACACGAACTTACTTTTTCAGAATAATTCATTACACTCAAGGAGAGGTAAAATGTTCCTATGTTAAAAAGCTGACCTCACAATTAATACTAGAGAGTATTGTGAATCCTTATTATCTCCAAATTACTTAATTTTAATTAGAAAGAAACTACTATCCCACTTTTTCAATATTTTAGTATCTCAAAGAATCATTTAGGTTACACATTTAGTTGCTTTTAATTAATACAATTGAGTCAAACTACAAAACTTACAGTCTTCTCCTGAATGTCCAATCACTTCTGATGGCTCTGGTGCATATCCCAGGTCGTTTAAAGCTTGTACTTTTATTTGATAAGGAACAAAAGTTGGTGTACCAGACACAATATATTTAGATACATTTGCAACTATAACAGATGTCCATTCATCATCAACATCTTTCTGACGCCAGCTGACTTTGTATTGAAGCCCTGGTCCATTAGACTGAAAACCTTTTAAAGACTGTAATGAAAAGAAATGATTTTTAAAAATATTCTGAAGCATCTAAAAAATCCAAGGTCACAAAGGAGATATACTGATTCTTCTTTAGAAAGAAAGTTACTGAAAAAGTCACCACTGCATTCTGTGACAGAGAAGCACTGCTGAAATTTCCAAGCTGTGCAGTTTAGCTTTTAGAGGAGGTCAGTTCAGTTGCTTTTCACTGCTAAGTAAAAATCACATTAAATGGTGATCCGGGCTAGTTCTCATGCAACTATATATTGTGATTTCTGTATACGTGTTTTGTTTTCAAGTATTTCTTACAAAGAGGAACAGGTAAAAACAGTGTTACCTAGACAGTTTCTTGCCTGGGATGTGAAACTGATTTTATGTGGCTCTGTTTGCATGCCCGTTGTGATGGCAATGGCATAATTGAGAAAACTCTTCCACAGAAGTCTTTTCAGTCGAAGGGTTGCACAGTAATTTCATTTATCACAACAGTTGAGGGTAGAATTAGGATTCACATTAGAATTCATTCTAAAAATAAAACTATACTTGAGATAAACCTCAATTTACATATTTAAGTTTTCCTAAATTGGCAGCAAAACATCCTGTATTACCAAATTAATGGCTTAAATTGAGAAATCACTCAAGGAAAAGATGCACTTTAATTTTTTTAATTTTTTTTTCCCCCATAACACATGCAGCTTTTCCCTGTAAATGAAGATGGGGGAACGTCTGGATTTTATTCTTTTTCAAAAATGTTTTAAGCAAGCAATGCATTGGATATCTCAGAGTGTTCTCAGTTAGATTATTACCATTTCTCAAAAAAAGGTTACTCACACACCTGAAAACAAGCAAAAGAAATACCAAAACCCCCAAACTTACCTCCCATGTTATTACCAAATTATCAGGTTCTGAGCCTATCCCTTGTACATTAGCAGGATTTTCATCAGGGCCTAAAGAAAAAATATTTACATGTGAACAAGAATGACTGCTGTTTGCATTCCAAGCAAACTCAACACCATTCATAGCATGTATCAATCACTGGTAAGCAGGAATAGTTATTTACTTGCAGATTTTGTCAGGTACTGCTCAGATGGTTCACTTGGCTGACTTCTGCCAATCTCATTGACAGCTATCACACGGAACGAGTAGTTGACATACGGAGACAACTTCAACTGTACTGTTGTCTGAGTTCCAGGAACTTCCGTCTGGTAATGCCATACCCCTGGTTCATGCAGCCCGTCTTCAAATTCAATCACAAAGTCTGTAAACAGAAATCGAATCCAACTTTATGTCAAAACCTGCAACACCTTCCTAGATCACTGTAGGCGTTTCTGAAAGAGCCAATCAACATCTTTAAAAGTCACAGAAATTGAAAGAGAAGTACATAAACCTGAACACAGACCTATAATGTACATCTCAAAAGTACTGCCTAGGTCAAAATATAATACAAACACTCTTATTTTATTACTTGGTATTCTCACTAATGCAGCTACCTGTCAGGTAGCTCACTACAAGAGCTCTCTCAGGGACTGGATTTTAATGTAACAGGAACCTTCGAACTATCACAGCATGAAAGTGGAACAAGATTGGAATTTTGATGTAAAAGTATTATTTGGCTGACAAATATATTTGTCTTAGTTGTATCAAGTTGACAGTAAGTAGTACCTGTACAGTATTAAAACTTGCCGAGTATTCAATTTGCCCCAGGGAGACTAACTTAGTGAAGAACTATTTAAAGTCAAGGACCAATACTTGAGGAAGGTTTCTGAGAGCACTTTTCAGTATCTTCAAATTAATTCAAGGAATATATGTTCAGAAGCTAAATTTCTTGAGGGTTCTCTGTGACATTACAATGAATACTGATAAGACCCTACAGAGGATATAACCTCAGAGACAAATAAGTTGTAGAACTCCAAAAAGAAAATCGTACTGATTATCAAAGACAAAAGGACATTTGCTTCAGCTGTGAAACAGCCAAAAAAATTCCTGCTCTTAGGTATGAGATACAAATTTTTGAACACTTAAGAGGAATTGCTAGGATACAGTAAATAAGTGTGAGTACATTCCATGGACCCTTAAGTTTAGATACACAAAATCTACATGAGCTTAAAATGTTTGTGTGTTGTATAAGAAAAATTTTTCCCTATCTCATGTATAGTTGGGGACAAGAAACCAGAATACGACTCAGAATACATCCTGTTTGCAATACTAGAGGGTCATCTAGAAATTGCTTTTAGAATACTTACAGTACCACACAGAAATAATGTACAACAGTTTGACAAGCCACTAGGACTAATCATACCCTTTTGAACTTAAGGCTTGCAGATTTCATCCTGACCTAAGTAATATGAAAGTGGGAGAACTCGCCCCAGATTGCTGAGTTATAGCTGGTGGTGTGTGCTCAAAGATAACGGTCTTGAGATGGGATACTTTCTGGACCAAAGTCTTTGTTGAACAGGTGAGAATATTACATGCTAAAAACAAAAAGAAGCACCCAAAGTTTTTACTACTGCTTTTTGCTTCCCTAGTAACTAGCATTCTGCCTGCAACTATAGCAGAACAATTTTCAAGGCACAAAATTCTATTTAAGCTTTCAGAGAGATTCTAGTATGTTGATCATTTTACTTGTGTAAAGGGGTCACTCATAATGAAGGGCTATCCTTGAGTCTTGATCTGCACTTTGAAGTGATAGCAGCCGCAGCAGCGTTAACAGGCTTACTTACTTACTTACGGAGCAAATGCCTTATTTTGCAGGCTCTCAGGGGACAAAGCAGCAATAACATTTGCATCATAACTAAAAACCAGCATTATTTGAACCAGGTTCAGTTTCCAATATCAGACTGCAAGCAATATCTTGCTTCTAGAAAAACTAACATGAGCCAACACCACCTAGTATAATTTCTTTTGCAACAGTGTGATCTCATTCTTATAGAAAGGCAAGACTTGTGTCTTCTCGTGTGGAAAAAAATTAAAATACTGATGCAAGAGTGTATGAATAAGCCATAACTTGAATACAATTCAACTATTTACATTAAACTGACATATATTATCTTTTTTAAAAGTATATTACTAGTTGATATACATTAGATGAGTCTGAAAGTGTAAAACATCAGCAAAACCCCTTGGTATTTCATGAAAATGCAATCAAAATCTTTGATATACTCTGAAATTTATGAAATTCTGTTTTTACAAAACTTCCCTTCCAGATGCCTGCTCACTATGGTTTGTGTTCAATGTTGATACTGACCAGCACCAGACCCTGGAGAGCAACATTCAGTAAGTCAGCCTAACTCATTCCTTCCAAATGTAATGTGTACACTGGTCTTGGTAACTTGCAGCAGGTATTATCTGAAAATACACTGCGTAAATAATTGAATAATTAAGTTGCTCATAATGGAAAAGTTGCACTGACAAACAGTAACATCCTTCTTCCTTCATTTCCCCACCATCCTCTTTGCTCAATATACGCAAGAGTATCTTTCATCTGGTCTACTTAGAGCAATAATAGCATTTAAGATCAATTATCTGTCTCAAAAGTTTACAGATGTTTATTTTCTCCATCTTATGGACATGCTTTATTCCTTCAACTGTCTGGACTAATAGAAAAACCAGAAAAACCATCTACCTTATACTTTCTTGAAGAATGAACTTCTGCATCAGCAGTGATTCGTTAATCCCTAAAGATACTGGTAGTGATGCTATTTCAAATTCACAGGGATCACAAAAGAGTTAATGCAAGATGTTAGTAGCTCTCTCTTTCAGAAGCATACAACTAACAAACAAGCATACAACTTGCATATTCATAAGACTGGACCTTGTCAGACAGAGATTGTATCAGTATCAACTTCTATGTTAACTAGCACAGGTTTCTGGATCTAAAGCCCCACTTTCTAGGGCAGTAAATAAGCCTTCGGCTTGGCTGTACAGCAGGTGACATTCAGTGATTTTTTTGTTATGTAAATAAATGGCAACCGTAGCAAATGAACTTAACACTCTT